>NC_060274.1:10305685-10491128 GCF_021613505.1 Equus quagga | reverse complement strand
AATGGCTCACACATACGCATACACACCCCACAAACACATACAGAAACATTTGCACAATGGATTGACCATTTTTTATGTAAAAATCCCTGTCAAAGCGGAGCTTGAAGAAAGTGAAGAAATAAAATAAAACGGAGAGAGAAAAACATATTAAAATCGTTTAACCAGCTGGGAAACGTAGTGGGGTAATACAATGGGAGCCTAGGGATGTGAATTTGGAGAACTTACATAGAAAATAGGAAGTTTCGAGGTAAAAGAAACATAACCTACCCTAGGTGGGGCCGGAGCAATTCCAGAACAGCTGGAACATGGAGGCCAAACCGTGAATGAGCTGATCCACCGGACACGGAGCGGTTTCTGCCCAAGGGAAGGGGCTGAGGGATGAAGAGCTCAAGGGCAGAAAGCCAGCATGGGGCTTGTAGGCCGCGTTAGCAGCCTTACACAACGTTGATGCTGCCCACACCTGCTTTCAGACACAGCAAATGCCCCCAGGGAAGAGGCCAGCAGCCGAGAGGGGCAGCTGAGGCGGTGGGGGGCGAGGACCCGAGTCACAAGCCAGAGCTTGTTCCAACCAGCCCTGGCTGGGCCCCTCTGAGAGTCCGGCAGCCTCACCCACGAACTGCCAGCCTCGCGCGCGCCTGGCGGGGTGGTTGTGAGGATTGCATGAGATGAGACACGCTCAACTGCTCTGTGTGGCTCACAGTGCCTTCTCACTGAAGGACAAAAATGCAGGCGATATGGCCAACTCCAGGGAAGAAGAGACGGCCTGAAGTTTTATGTAGTTTGTTCCTTTGTCTCAGACTTGAGTCCTGATGGAAAGGTCATTCAAAAAAGTTAAGAAAACTTGGGAAAAGACGCATCAAACCCAAATGGCCAGAAACGCCGCTTGGATCACAAAGAGGCAGTGAGAGGTGGGCCCCTCCGTCGGGAGGAAGAGCCTGTAAGGGACGAGCTCAGGAGCGGCGGGCTGGACCGCGGCCTCGTCTAGGGGGACACAGAACCTCAGCCTTCGAGGGCCTCCGTGGGGGGCTGTCAGTCCCTGGGGCCTGGGGGGACGCGTTGGGGGTCCAGGAGGCGGACACGTCCCTGGGGCGCTGGGGGTGTGTGTGTGTGTGTGTGTGTGTGTGAGTGACAGTCTGCCCACGTGGTGTGGCCACGCCTCTAGGCCGCGGGGTCTGTGAGAGGTGCCGTGGGGTCCCCCAGGAGCCCTGGATGGCCGGGGGTCTAGGGAAGGAGGCGGAAGAAGGAAAGAAAGCAACGCCCCCGGGCGCACCCCGGTGGGGAGACTTCATTTCCGCCCATTTCGTGGACGAGCAAGCGCGGCTGGGGAGCCGGGCGCCCCGTCCCGGCTGCGACGATGCGGACCGTGGTGGCGCCGCCCCTCGCCCTGGCCCCCACGCCGGCGCCCCGATGCTCCCGGGCCCGTCCCTGCACAGACGGCCACGCGCGGCGGCCGAGGGACGCGGGCTCGGCCGCCCTCTGCTGGGCGAAGCGTGAATTGCAGCCTCCTGTCGGTCCCTCCGTGTCCGAGTCCGTCCCGTCCCGTCGCCCCCACCCCCAGCCACGCGCCAGAAATCTACCACAGAAACGTGGGAAATTGTGAAAGGGGGAAATGGTGGCAGTGTCGACTGATCTTAGAAGGAACGGGCCACGTGGTGCAGCAGAGCGCGGGAGAGGGTGACCTCCGCGTCCCATTGGGTCCCCGAGATGGGGACGTTGGCCTGGCATCTACCCCGTGCAGAGTGCTGAGTGCATAGGGGGCACAGGAGGCAGAGGAGCAAGACGTGATGAACCCAACGCCTCCAGGAGCTGGTGCGTTATGAGAGGGACAGTCGGGCAAACGAGTGATGCCACCGCCGCTCAATGGGAGGGGGGCCAGAAGCACAGGGGGCTTCACAAGAAAGGTGACAATGGAAGAGCAGACTCTGGGTCAGCAGGTGGGTGTGGGCAAACAAGAGCGTTGTACCAGTTTCCTGGGGCGGCTTCAAACAACGGAAATTTATTATCTCTCAGAGGAATTGATTCTGGAAGCCGGAAGTCCAAAATCAAGGTGTCAGCAGGGCCATGCTCCCTCAGAAGACCCCAGGAGAGAATCTGTCCCGTGTCTTTCTCTCAGTTTGTGATGTTCCTGAAACCTTTGGTGACACGGCTTGCAGACACGTCCCCCCCCAATCTCTGCCTCCGTGGTCACACGGCTGTCCTTCCCCTATGTGCCTGTGTCTCCTCTTCTTAAAAGGCCACCGGTCATATCTGATCACATCCACAAAGTCCCTATTTCCAAATAAGGTCACAGCCACAGGTTATCGGGTTAGGACTTCATCTTTTCGGGGCACAGGATTCCACCCAACCCCGCATGTTGGGGTGTGCAGGAAAGTTCACAGGGAGCTTTGGACTTCATTCCAGACGCAGAGAGAGCTGGAGAGATCTTGATGATGTAGTCTAGTCTAAGAGGCCCCAGCAGCCGGGACCCCTGGCTGGAGAAATCCACTAGGGTGGTGCGGGCTGTGATTCTGGAGACAGGCAGTGCGGGCATTTCTGCTTCTCCAGGAGGGGTCTTAGATCACCCAATATACTGTAGGCAATGGTTTTTATTCTCAGAATTAAAAAAGAAAATAACTCCATCTCTTTTTCTGGTTGGAAGAGTAATCCATGCTCATTGGAAAAAAAAATCAGAAGAATAAAAAGAAGATTTTAAAAATCACCCAAACCTCAGCACCCAGTGACAGCTGCGTGGAAATAGATGTGTGTATGTATATGTATATACATAAATGATTCGATGACACTGTTCACAGTGAGAATAATGCCTCATGGCCAACCTTTCTGGAGCTCTGACTTTGCTAGCACGTTATAAATTCAGTTTTGTAGATTTCTTTTAAGAGAGCTGTTCATCCCTCTGAATTTGACCTGCCTTTAGGACGTGTTGCCTCTGCAAACGGCACGTGCTGTGCACATGTGGCCCAGAAGACAAGGGAAGTCCTGTCTCCATAGAGGAGCCCTGGGGAGCTTGGTGGAAGGATGACCCATGACCAGGAGACCCCAGGGAGAAGCAGGAGACACAACCAGGGTGAATGACCAGGAGTGTTGCCAGCAGAACAAGCCTGTGGCTGAAGGAGACGGGGGCATTCTGAGCACAAAGTGTCCAGAAAGGACGGGGATGGGAAAAGCGACCCCAGGTCTAGAGGGTCAGAGGCAGGGCCGAGTTGCATGTGGACAACGGATAGAGGCGAGAGGGTCAGAGCAAAGCTCGTGCGTGACTCGTAAGCTCTGAGGTCCCTTTCCAGGTGTTAGGTGGTGGTCGGGACATGTTACAGGGGCAGCCAGGGGGCTGCAAGGAGCCAGGCGGGATGGGGGAGTTTGTGTGTGTGTGTGTGTGTGTTCCCTGCTTCTTTTGAACAACATTTCTCTTCTCTTCACTTCTCTTCTATTCCATTTCATCCCATATTTCTTTCTATTACAACTGCTAAATACTGACAGCATTAGGTAGTAAACTATCTAATCCCTTAGCCTAAAATTTCAAAAAATAAAGGCATGTAACAAAGACGTCCATCATCCCTTCCTCACCCTCCCCAGCCTTAGGTCAGAGGGTGCCTTTGTCCCGACCCTGGGTAGCTCAGGGGTCTCTGCTCAGTTAGAACCAGAACTCCCTTTAGAGTTAAACTAATTACAGAGGTAGTAGCCTCAGTTTACCTCTCTGCACTCTCTATCATATCAGCCAGGACGTCCTGTCTTCCTCTGGTCCCTCTTGCGGCGGAAAGAAAAGGAATGACACAGGAATCTCTGTGCTAAAGCGTAAATTCCCCGAGGCTGTTCTTCACCGAGCAGGACTGCCTCCCACTTCGGCTGTGCCCAGCTAGCTAAGAATAACCCCCAGGTTTTAAACAATGCTTGTTAAGGCTTAAGTGAGGCATTGCAAACAGCCACTGCAGGAAGGAACACTGTTTACAAATTGCTTTTCCTTGAAAAGTTTTCGGTTGTGAGTTCCAGCATTACACCGGCCCAGGATCTTTTACAGAAACAGAAATTTAAAAACGTGTCGGTGCACGAAATGTTTTGTGTTGACTTTATCACAAACGCCAAGTCAGGACTTCAGATAACTCCAGAAATAAGAAAGCCACAGTGGGAAGATTTGAACGGTATTTACTTTTATTTATAATTTATACGCCGTCAGCTTCTAAAAAGGATTGGAGGCAGCTTCCAGTAAAAGACATGTGCACATTAAGTTTGCTAAAATGGGAATAGAAACTTGGAAACTCATGCAGAAGGAGGAGGAAGCAGAGAAGCTGATAAAATTACTATGACGCAATGTTAAACTTCGTGCCGAGCTCTCTGGCAGCTAAAGCGAAGATGGAAACATGAAGACTTGCTGAAGTTTCATTATCTGAATAAAGAAAATGAAGTTGCAGGCAGTGTATTAGCTCTCCAAGGGACATCAGCGCATCTCTGGGACTGTGTTTTCTTTGGTGACAACTGCAAGGGCCTCTGAGGAAGGTGATGGGAGCCTGAAGCTAGAGGGGCAGGTACAAGGGGGACGCAGTGCACAGCTTCAAGAGTCGGGCACATGGGCTACAAGAGGCGACAGCTTGGGCCTGGCCTCCTCCCTGGGGCCACCCTGGCCGGAGAGGCCTCCCTGCAAATGCACGGATTTCAGGCTGAAATTGTCTTTCCCTCCCAGTCTGCGCCTTGACAGATGGAGGGGAGGCCGCTGTGTAAGTTGGATGTGCCTTTGAATCCTGGCTGGGACAGTCATTAGATGTGCGACCTTGGGCGGGTTATTTCTCCTAGTCTGAGTCTGAGTGACCTTGGGAAAAGTTCCTTCGCCTCTCCAGGCCCCAGTGTGCTCCTGTCTCCTGGGCTATTGTGAGGATCAAATGAGTTAATATAGGCAAGTCTTCAGAACAGTTCCTGACATACGGTAAATGCCACACGAGCGCCACTGTTATTATTATGTTTGGACCAGTGACTCTTCCTCCCTAAGTGGGTCTTATCTAACGCTCCCTCCCAAGGAGACCCCGGAATACGGGATCAGACCCCAGAAGTCTCCAGAGGGGGCTTGTGGGGCGGCTGCCAGCAGGACCTGACCCCACTGTCCCTGAACTCGAGTTGATTCCTGCCTTCTCTGATGCTGTTGACAGGAAGGTGGAGTGGCCTGTCCATCTCTCGCCGTCATACTAGGACCGGAGAATGGTGTCGGGGTGGATGCTACGCTCCCATCCACAGCCACCGTGCAGTTCAAACAACATCTCACCCTAGAGAGAGGCCGTGGTCCCGCTCAGTTACACCTCTGCCGTTCGCTCTCATTTTGTCTTGTGAAAAAAGAAAAGTTAGGGGGCTGGCCCTGTGGCCGAGTGGTTAAGTCCATGTGCTCCACTTCAGCGGCCCAGGGTTTTGCCGGTTCGGATCCTGGGCACGGACATGGCACCGCTCATCAGGCCATGCTGAGGCGGCGTCCCACGTAGCACAACTAGAAGGACCCACAACTAAAAATATGCAACTGTGTACCAGGGGGCTTTGGGGAGAAAAAGGGGAAAAAAAAGAAAAGAAAAGTTAGCACCAATGAGACCTATTAATATGCAACCCACAATCCACATTAAGCCATGCAGGGTGGGATCATACAGCTCAGCAATGTTTCCATGGGTGCTGTGTGATTGTGAAGAATTTTTAAATGTTTATAACAGGGTTTGTCGTGAGGGAGTTTGCGCTGCAGAGAAAATGTTCATTGGCGTATCATGGTACTGAATGGAGACTCTTAATAACAAGCGTGAACAAGGATGAGGTTTGGGAAATGACTGCCCCGGAGCCAGGAAGGAGGCTCCCAGCTGAGGAAAGGGCTCTGGGCAGAACTCATGGGCAGAACTTGTGTCCCAGAACACAAGCCTCCGAAGAGCAGACGACCCCTCGAGAACAAATCAAAGAATCTTCAGGACAGAGAAACGTGCCCTGAAGGTTGTTGGCACAGCATAAGAAGAGGTCACAAGATGGAATCAGACGCATTGCATTGCAAAATCACTCATCAACAGGTCCTTGTTCTGAAAGAAAAAAGCAAAAGCCGAGGCTGATTTCACCTGCCAGTCTGCGGCTCACTGAGTCTCCTTTTGGAGAGCTGGGGCTGGTCCTGAGGCAAGATCCGTGCACATGACCCCTGGAGAATGTGTGAAGAGTTTCTGCAGGCGCTGGTGCAGAGCACCCAGAGAAACATGAGAAGTCATCAAAACCCCAAGAACTATTATCCCTGCCTTGACCTGCCAGCCAAGAGGTTGGGAAGACATCCCCAGGCTGGAGGAAATGTTCCTTTGCTTATGAATAGGATTTTCCAGGCATTTGTGAAGAAGGAGGACCTGAAAGACAAAAAGGAGACGGAGAACATCTAGATGAGTCAGAGGACTGAGCCCAAGAGGGAGGTGTGGCATCATCTTCTGGCAGCCTCAGGGGAATGAAGGGGGTGGGGGAAGCTTGGGGAGGGCATGTGTGCTCCACATCAGAACCAGTGATGCTGCTTCTCAACTGGAGGTGCCTTGTGTTTAGCTGGAGTGCACCTGAAGCTGAACACAAGTGGTGTTAGGAATGTTTTGTGGGCCAGATCAAACACACACAGGCATTCAGAGCTACACACCTCCTGGGAGCTCCGCTTAACTCAGGAGTTGATCACTGTCCTTACTGGAGATGCTGCTGTCTTAGAGAAGGCGGCTGCCTCCTGGCCTGCCCTCTCACTGACCTCCACTGGATATGACCAGAGTGGGGTGGCCTAGCTCTCAGGCCGCCGAGCAGCAACTATGAGCGGGTGATTTAGAAGTTTGGAGCCACAGAGAATAAAGTCATTGCACCCGGTCAGGATGGCTCAGGGCCCGTAAGACTCTCAGCCCGTCATGCATTTGAGAGAGCTGTTTTTAATTTTAGTTCTTAAAGCCCAGGCACGGAGTGTGGCACCACACATTGATACCGGAAGGGAGGATATTAACCTGCCAGCCCGAACTTTTCTAATAACTCCCGCTGCCTCCTGGCAGACACAACCAGGGCAAACCAGCTGAGCTGAGGGCTTGTCATGCTAGGTAATTAATGTGTGATGGCACTCAGCTCCAAGTGATTTAGTGACGAGTGAAAGAGTAAGATGTAATGCTGAGGCTTACATCAAAGGCACAAATTGGGTAGATTAGGTAGAATTGTTGGACTTTTTCTAGGGCATGTTAGGTTCACAGGGAAGTGGACAGTGGGTTGGTTTCTGTCTAATTTCTTCAATGGACAGCTCTGTGCCCAGGTGACCCAAGCCCAGGGCTCTTTCTACTCCTCGGTACTCTGAGAGTAAAACTTCCGCTCAGGTTCTCTGGATACAAAATGAAACTCTCCACCCCCAGGGATGGGGAAGGAGCCTTATTTCTAGATGCTATTGACAATATAACAAATGAGAGGACAGTGAGGTTTCTAAAATGAAATGAGAACTGCCAGGAATTTTTTTTTTTTTTTTTTTTTTGAGATCTTGTTTTCAGGGAGAATGCTCCGCCATCGTACCTCTGGGAGCCTGACCAGGTCCTTCACAGCGAGACTGCCCCCTTCTCTTTGGCCGGACACAAGGTCACCCTGAGTAATATTTGTTTGCATGGATCTTCCTCTTACCTGTTTCTTCCTGCTCGGTAGGTCAGAGTTGGCGAATGCGTTAGGATCTGGCTTTTTAAAATTTTTTGGACTATCTACTCATCGGACTGAGAATTAGAAACCCCTGCAAGGGCCCAGGACCCACCTCAGAAACTAACTTTTCATTATTCTGATGTGATTTTTATCTTCTTCAGTTTTGGTGGCTGAGGTCAGTGTGGTCAGCATGGGTGACAAGGTAAATGTCAGTTTCACCAGGAGCCGGGGGTGTGGTCTTGGGCACGTGGATCCTCTTCTCAGTGAGACAGTCCCTCCCTCCTCCTCTCCCTCCCTCTTCTGGTCCTCCCTCTGCCCGCCTCTCCCTTCCTTTCCTCCCTCCCCTCTTTGCTTCCTTATTTCCATCTACACTCTCCCCTTCCCTCCCTATCTCCTTCCTTCTTTTCCTTCCTCCCTCTCACTTTCTCCCTATATTTACTAAGGGTTTATTATGGGCTTGGTCCCAAACCTGAAGAAACTATGCAGGGATGAATGCCCGCCTCTGTCAGCAGTGTGGGTGTTTCTCTAAGGTTTCACCTGACCCTGTGTTTTTAACCCAGCTCTTCACTCCCTGCTCCTTCAGTAACATTTGGAATCTCAGGCAGTTAAAGCTAACTCACTCCTGTGAAGAGTGTGGATTCCACCCCCAACTCATTATTAGTAGACATATCAGAGACGCCAAATTTGGACAACTCCCACGGGAACATCTTTGTGAGAGATATCTGGAAAGACACGGGAAAACCGGGACACAGGTTGATTTACTGAGCTGGAGCCCCACCTTGCAGGTTGAAGTGCCGTCCTCCTCCAGCTCTGGACACGCCTGAGGAAGGGACAGCGAGGCCACTTCCGTGCGTCCTCCACTGCTAGGGTTCAGCCTCTCTCCTCACTTACTACGCTGCAGAAGAGTCTCTCTCTTAAACAGGGAGTTGTTAGACTTGACAATGTGCTGTTTCTACAGACATTTTACCTCAATCATTATTAATAAGAATCTATGAAGAAAGAATCAGGCCTCCCCCACGAGCAAGCTCAGAGCACAGGGTTTCCCCAATCATTCAGGTCTTTTGACAAGAGGTCCTACTTTAGCTTTGCGTGAAATTTACTACACTAGAACTTTCTTAGCTTTGTAACCTCTATCCCAGCTGAAGGATCAGCCACTGAGTAGCGGCGGCCACTATGGACTGAAGACATGGAAGGGTCACAAGCCAGCGGCGGTGATGGCCCACTGTTGGTAACCACCCAATGTTTCCGGATGAGGATGTCTACCCTCTGGGCTTCACTCAGAATAGAAGACAAAGGGATTCAGCCTCTCCAACAGGAACAGTTGAAGAAGACAATAATAAAATAAAATAAACACATTCCCATCACCCAGGTTGGTAGAGCAAAGGGACTCTGCAGAGTTTGGCACAACTGGGTAAGGACTGTCCAGTCCAAGCTTTCTTTTATATTCAGTGCTGTCACCGTGTTCCCTTCAGACAGTGGACCCACGCGTGCAGGAGACCTGGGTCTGCAGGCGGAGCCTCGAGTGCCAGGCAGCCCCCTGCACGTGTCCCGTGGAGTGTCAGTCAGGCTGGAGACTTGGACCCCCACTCTAAGCCCAGGGCTGCAGGGCAGCGTGAAGATGAACTTGGGGAGCGTTTTCCGATGAGCAGGTAGTAGATGTTCTGTAAGTGTGCGAAGCTTCCTCAGTCTGCCTGAGGCGGCGTCTTAGGAGAGTCCATTAAGCATGACCTTGCCCTTCTGTCATTAACAGGCTTTCCTGCCTGTTTTTTACTATTGGTTTTCTTTTTTAGTTAGTGGTCATGCCTCATCAAATGCTAATGAGACTAACGGCCTGACGCAGCTTATGTAAAAAATATAAATTAAGGTCCTGACTCACTCTGCTAATACTGGGCAGAAAAGTAGAATTCTGTGTACTTCTTGGTAACTGTTATTCTAATTTTCTCCAAAACTGAGTTGTCTGCCATCAGACAAAATTTGCTAAAAGCCTCACTCATGATTACAGATTAATGTCACTGCTTGCAAGACATGCTTACCTTCCACTTCTATACTCACAAAAGCACACTCTTTGGATCAATCCTGATAAAACCAATACAGAGACCCAAATGCTTGACGTACTATTCAATGACTCCTGGCAGAAAGGAAAAACATCTCACTTGTCATGATAAAATACTATAAAAGTGTCTATTTTACTATCTTTCCTGAGAAATTTAACTATTTGCAGAAATAATTTTATATTTTATCTGGTTGATTTTCACTGGTACTTAACTATTTACTTCTAAAGAAGATACATGAAAATGAGGTGAAAATATACAACATTCTCCATGAACTAGACCTACAAGAGATTAAATTTTGCCCCAAGTGAAACAGCTAAATTCAGTGGATTTTAATTACTTTTGTCCCCATGGGCTTTTTTTTTTTCTCTTAATTTCTTACATTTTCCCATTAGGTTGCAATGATTAATTTGCAAGTTGAGTCCCATACTATCCACGAAACTAAGCAGAATGTATGACAGATGAGGTGATTAGGTGCCAACTTCTGACCGAGCAGGCCAGGAAAGGTTGTTTCCATCATGAGCCTGTGTCAGGGCGATGGTGTGGGGGTCACCTGTGGTCTCGCCTCAGCTCTGCTGGGCCTCACCAGCCGCTTGCTCCCCATATCGTTAGAATCCACAGTTCTTGTAGAGATAGGCTGCTGGGAATGTAGTTCCCCTGCCCTCGTCTTCATTCACAGGTTGTTCAGGAACCATATTTCATTGACTCTGAAAATAACAGCAACGCATGGAGAAATTTTTCAAGGGCAGCAGTAACTTAGGAGCATACGTGTTTTTTTCCTTCAATGGCACCTGAGGCCTTGGGAGCCGCCCCCTCCCTGCCCACCAGGTTTTCTCTGTATTGCTTTCTCTGATAGCTCTTTGGGGCACTGAGATTCTAAATGTAAAGCTTAACAGTCAGTGTAAGCAACATTCTCATGGAAAGCTGCCTTAATGTTAGCTTACACGTGAAATAGAAATGGCTTGTGTTATCCACCCTTTAAAAAATTTCTAGTGCTCAGCCTCCATGAAATGGATTGCTTATGGGGAGATAATGTCTGTTCTATTCCTTTTTAAGTCTGTGAAAAATGTCATCCTGGTTAATAGGGTGATTAAAACTCGTTATGCTCCAGGAGATAAATGTGATTATGTTTGTCATACTCTACCCAAGATAAAGACAGCAAAGAAGGCAAACTTGAAATTCCATAACATTTCCTCTCTTCCATATCCAGGAACATTCAGAACTCAATATACAGATGGTACTTCACATAAAGAATAACATTATCTGTTAAACATTTTTCCTTCCCATTAACCAATTTAACAATATGCCTCTGGTATAAAAGGAATAGACAAACGACTAAATCTTCCGATATCGGAGTTCCGACTGTAGAAAAATTCTTTAGTTATATTGTTTGTTTTCCTTTTAACTTTCATCCTTATTTCTTCATTTTTGCTTTTCAAATGCAAGTGGAGCCTATGCTTGGTGCCTATTCTACGAATCCGTCCCCATCAACCTTCCCTCAGCAGGTGCTTCACGATCATTCTTATGGGAGCCCCCTGCCATCCCTCAAGGACAAGGGACATGCATGGAAAGGGTGTTGTAGACATCAGGCACGCCACACAAATATTATGCAAACATTCATTTCCTCAGGCCTCCCATGTGGCAGGCCCTGTGGGAACAGGGCGCACCCCTATACCCCTAGACTCAGACTAATAATTGGACAACAATGTGATCAGTTGGGCCATCCTGCCCTTCCTTCCTTCATTTCATTCAAAGGCTGGAAATCTCTTCTTAGCAGGGATTTAGTTAAAAATGAGAGATGAGTGAAGTGCTGCTGCTACTCCACGTACCCTGAGAAATTTCACAATCCTTTCCTGTTTTTAGTCTTGGATTTTTAACAGGTTACATATGAATCCCGATGCTGACCACACCTGTTTCATTAATTAACAACACAGCGATTTTAACAGGGTAATACGGGCCAGAGAAAAATGTTACATTGTGCACTTGACATTTCATTTAAAAAATTTTCCTTAGCACTAAAAGGTTTCATTATAACAGATAAATTTCAAATGTGCTTTATTAAACCTGATTGCTAATTAGAGCCTAAGTAATTATAAAGAAATTGCACACCTGATATTCAACCAGAGGCTATTTTTCTGGACATACTGACATATTAAAGTAGTTTTCTTTAAAAATTTTAATCTCCAGTAAAAATAATTGCATGTAAATATTATTCTGTTTTCCATAAGAGATCATGGAGGACAGGGAAGGGTTGGGTGTATATATAAGAATTTATCAGTAGGGGCCGGCTCGGTGGCCGAGTGGTTAAATTCGTGCACTCCGCTGCGGCGGCCCAGGGTTCGGATCCTGGGCGCGGACATGGCACCGCTCGTCAGGCCACTTTGAGGCGGCATCCCACATCCCACAACTAGAAGGACTTGCAACTAAGATATACAACTATGTACGGGAGGTTTGGGAAGATAAAGCAGAAAAAAAAAAAAAAGATTGGCAACAGTTGTTAGCTCAGGTGCCAATCTTTAAAAAAAAAAAACAATTTACCAGTAGTAATTTCATCAGGAGGCAGTGCTAAATACTTCATATTGAGATTCAAGACTCAGGGCACCTTCTGGTTAAAATATTTTTTAAGATGGGTGATAACTGGGCTATTTTTATATTGACAACTAAGACAAAACTGCCAACTGTTAGTCAATGTTTAGGGACCCAAAACCAACTTCTCAAAAAACTACACTTTATACCCATTCTTATTATTTTAGCAGGACTGTACCTTTTCAAGTTATCATAATCTGTGACTGGCTTCTTGTCTAAGAATTTACAGGGCCTTAAGGTGAGGTCATCAGGTAAATAACTAGCACGTGTGAATCAAAGTGCATTCAGGACAGCCAAGCCACACGACAGCCCAACGCACAGGATTTACCTATTAACCGGTCACTACGGACTCTGCCTAACAGGAGCAAGTCTTTCAAGTTCTGACAATGACATACTGACAAGAAAGGCTGCTGAAACTGATTTAATTAGACACAGTGAAATACTACTGCTGTTCCAAGTCTGTTTATAAAGAGTTTCCATCATATGTTATTTTAAATTTTTTTCAGGTATAAAACTTGGTTTCAACTGTTAGAGCCGAAAACAGAAGTACTTCCCCTGGGATCTCCTCCACATAGAAAAGTTATCCATATAATTATTTTTAAGTAGTCTCCCTCACTTTGGGAAAACTTTACTCTCCCCCCAACACCCACTCACCCCCACACACCCACATCAATTTTAAAGAAAGCCTGTCTGTCAGCCTCCTGTGAGGACACTGAACACCATCCATCCCGCAGGTTCAGTCGACAGTCTGCACGCGCTCCTGAGGAGAAATCAGTTGAGTCCCTGTGCTGTTGTGGTTTGTCTCCAGAGCCACTCTTCCCATCACCATCACTGTGGACTTCCTCCACCACGCTCATCTCATTTGGATTTCAATGCTTCCTCCCACTCAACAGCCGATTCGGCGTTCTTGGGAATTGCTGGAAATATTGATTGCATTTTATTTCGAAAGTCTTTCATCTGAAAGAAGAAAAAAACAAGTCATCAAATGTTAAAGAGGGAAAGAGCCAAAGCAATTAGAGATGGACACCATTACTGATCGGATGAAAATGCATTGCTTATGGGTATGGAGCAAAGCAAGACCAATGAAAGCTAAGGACCGTGTTCTAGCTGCCTTGAAAGAAAATGAGATGCACTTGTTTTCTTCATCCGAGTATAAATCTATTGGGCCTAAAATAACATAAAACTCCACTCTGAATCTGGAAGGCAACATGCTGTAAGTTGTCAACCCCCTGTGACATTTATTCCCTACCAGAAGAACAGTATGTATTGTTGGCTTTCATATATAAAGACGCAGCTGAGAATGGGATTTCAACCCATCGGAATAAATGGATATACTGAGGCCATGCAAAGTTAGGATTTTGGAGCCAGAGGGAAGGAGTGGAGAGAAGAAACTTAGTAGGGGGTAATAAAGAATGAATCCATGAATGGCAGATAAACTAGAATGTTCTTCTGTGCCAGACAGTGCTTAAAGATCTATGCAGAGATTTTACCAGCACAGGTTGATTTGGAATCTGAGAGGCAGAGCGGGGGTCAGCGAGGAGCACCTGGCTCCAGCAAAGGTGTGTGCTGCCCTGAGGGAGGGAACGCTAATTTATGGGAGTTGGATAATCGCAGAGTATACTAATGTACAGTCTTTGGTTCATTCTTTTTAATCTCTACGGTCCTATTATGAAGATATTATTTCAGAAGCACTACAGCACAGAGACAATGTTCTCATGAGCCACATCTCAGCCATATAGCTCAAGGATGCAGCTATCCTCAGTCAAATTTGTGAAGCACCCTGGATTCATCAGCAACATCCAAGTCATCTCTGGAGTGGTTAATTGGAGAGTTGGCTAATCTTTCTTTTATATTGATGCCTACTTATTTCAATTTGAAGCTGAATCATTACCTTGTTTCCAAATTGGGAAATCTTTTTGGGACTTGTAAATTCCTAGGCATTTATCCAGTCATCGTAGCGCTGCTGTTAGCAGCACAGATTCTGGGTATCAGAGAACCTCTCTGTTCAAATTCTAACTCCACTACTTGGGAAAGCTGCTTATTCTAAGTGGTAGTTTCCACGTGTGTAGAATGGAGATAACTACCTGCTTACAGAGTTGTAAGGATTAAGTGAGATAATGCATATAAAGCACAGCACCTAACACACGGGAGTGTTCAATATACATCAGCTATTGTCATCACAGCATCATCAAAATATGTGTTGTGTTCCAAGAACAAAGCTTATAAGGATGTAAATATTATAGTATATTTGTTAAAGCATTATAGTTACATATCACTTGGGTTTAAATATTCTAACACTGGCAGAGACATATGGTTACCCATTATATGTAGTCTGTAGGAGGTCCATGCCAACGTTTGGGTCTCAGACACCAATCTTGACGACACACGTGTCCACGGCACATGTCTCTCCCCAACCCCCTCCTCCATGCAGCTCTGTAGTTGGTACTGTGATGACCCCTTCATGAGAGGTTCTCAACCCCAGGCAGAACTGCATCCCTGGGGAGGGACTGGTCATGCAGTTCCAAATAGCAGTTCTCAAATAGAGTGTCATGCCAACTTGGTGGTCACGACCACTGGTTGCATTTGGGGGGGTGGGGGCGGGGAGAGAACAAATGCTAAACGTCTAGGATGGCCCACAAAAAGAAATGCTTTGACTTGAGGAACCATGCACAGACTTTCTCAGTTGACCAACAGACATCCCTGGCCAGGGTGTGCAATGTGCTGCCTGGTTCTCTCGCTTCACTTTTCTGGTTGAACATCTGTTACAACTAAGCCTAAGCACAGAGTTTTCAAGTGGGGTGTCAGATAGCCAGGTCATGGACAGAACCATTTAGCATTCTGCCTTCTCAGTGACATAGAACATGGTTAGTCACTGAGAAGGGAGAGGCTGGGAAACGCAGACGAGGCCTGGGTAGGAGAGGAAAGGGTGCCTGCTCTTACTTCAGGACGGGGGGTTGTCTTCCCATTTCCTCTTCTTGGCCCAATTTTTTTCCCCTCTCATTTCCCAAGTATTGTATTATTTACTTGTTCCTAGTGTCATATATATTGTATTATTTACTTGTTCCTAGTGTCATAAGTAAGTAAGTGAACCACTAGAAGGGACCTTATCTGAAAAATAGCCAACTCAGAACAGACAGGCTTCAGAGCAAGGTAAAGGAAGGGAGGTAAGTGGGATAAAGACCACCACGTAGCCCTCTTCTGTAATTTCACAGCTGTGGAAATGGAAATGCAAAGTCTACACTGTTATCAACAGGGCCTCAAGTTGCATTAAACAATGGGGCTCCATAGAAGGTTTTTAAGCTTGTACAATTTATGTTATAGGGATAGGAAATGAAAACCTTTGGTTTTTTTCACCTGTGTCAATTTCTGATCTGCAGTTCAGAGGTGTTGGTCTTAGTGATTAGTGATACTCTATCACAGGCCAACAGAACATTTTCCTGCTTAAAAATGAGCTTGCAGAAAGATTTAGCAGTGGAGTATGTCTAAGCAAATTTGGTTATACAATAAATGTACTGAATTCCATGCTAACAATCACAGCTGTTGCCACAGAGCCATCCTCCTACCCTGTACCCCAAAAGTTTGGTGAAGATGGGGCAGGCTGGGAACGAGCATTTTCCAAACGCTGGGTCTCTTCCCTGCAGTCCTCCTCCTCCTCCTCCTCCCTTTCCTCCGACCAGGGAGCGTTTTTCCGGGGCTGTGGGTCACAGGGCCACTGTGCACTGCACAACTCCAGCGGCTGCTCTCCACGAAGACTAAGACACGAATGGCACTCCCTAGGCACCGAGCCCACTGCTCCAAGAACCTCATCCTTAATGCCCCACCAAGAACCTCCCAATGTTTGTGCCCAACCGTGCTGGGCTGTAACAGCATCAGGAAGTAGCACTGTCTAAGGCAGCGGTTCTCAAATAGCGCATCGTGACAACTGGGAAATGTATTACAAGTGATGTGTCACTCATATGGACATTCTGAAGACTGAATACGACTGACTTTTTAGATATTAGAACAGATTCAAGCTTATGTCTCCAATAATTTGACTCTCACTCACACTGCAACAGCCCTGTGAAGGGCCACGTAGCCAGTATGCCAGGAGTGAAACATGGGAGATATTGCTGCACACTTACCATGCGTGTCTTGGCAGGGGAAAAAACATGAAAACTTTTGGTCTAATATATGGTATGCTGAAAAATTACTTAAAAGCTCAGGATATGTCTTTAATTAATCTGAGAAAAGCCTTACAGCATCTATTCTAATAAATAGGCAGTTATTGGAATTAAAAGCTCCAAGTCTTAAAACGTCTTTGCCATTGACTAGCTCATTTGGCTTCAATTTCCTCACTGGCAGGTGCAGGTCTGCCGGCAGCTTTGGTGCTGGGTTAGAATGATGAAAGCTCTATGGGACCGACTGATGAGAAGGCTTCTGGATATATCAATAATTACAGCGCCAGCAGGAATTTTGAAGAACCTGAAAATTCAGCTTTTCATAAAATAAAAGAATAAGACTATAAACGTTACCTGAACAGGAGTAATAATGCCTTTTCAGATCACCTATGTGCCAGGCACTGTACTAAGCTTTAGGCTATTATTTAGTCTTCACAAGTCCATGTGGCAGAAATGAGGACTACCATTTACAAGTGAGGGACCCGAGGTCAGAGAGGTTAACCCATCCACGGTGACAGGGTTTATAAGGCTCTGTCCAGGGTTCTGTCCCCACACATGGCCACTCTGGTTGTGTGACCTGGAAAAACACAGTATCTCTATAACCTCTCCTCATCTACCAGCTTTCACTAAAAGTGACTTTAAAAGCTATAATATATCTCTCTTGCAATGGTGACCATTTTATTTAGAATGGACTGGCAGATTATTACCCACGTCCCCCAGTAGCCAGTACTCATCTACTTCTGGATACGGGGGTTATACTTCTCCACTCTTTTGAAGTCAGGTAACTACATGGCTAGTTCTGGCTAATGAAATGTGAGCAAAAGAAAGGGGCATCACTTCCAGAATGCAGGTGTTTGATTCTCCCAGCCTCTCTTCCCTTTCCATAGCAATCATGTGGGACATCAACATCAGAGCAACATGAGGTACAGAGCCAGCTTGCGGAGGACAGCGTCCCTAGAGAGTGGCGTAAACCCATAATGGATTTACCAGAGAAATCAAGCTTTGCTGTTTTAAGCCACACATCTGGAGATTGTTTTTTTACTGTTGCATAACCCGGCCTATCCCGACTGACACTGATGGTGAAGAGAATTACAAAATAGACATAAGGCATAGTCAGACCCCCTTCAATATTACACTGAATTTGGCTGAAACATGGCTGAATAAAAACTCAAGGGTTGGACAAAGGGGAAGAGGAACTCTGTGTAGTTCAGCTTAAAAAGTGCTTAGAACCACCTGGAACAACCGAACCACCACTCTTCCCACTTTCAGGGAGCTCCGCATACCAATCAGTCCCATTATATGACATTGCTTCCTGAGTAATCAGAACAGCTTCTAAATGTTTTCAATGAAATAGTACGGGAGCTCTGGTCAGCATGGAAAAGGGTCTTCTTGTGGGTGGACTGCTGTCCTGTCTCCTTGATAACATTCAGCTAAGCAGGACTGGCTGAACTTAGCAGATGCTGGCACCTGTCAATTGTGATTAGGCCTGTTGACATTCCCATGGATCCTGAGATGTGTTTGAACACACTGTATTATTTATTTGTCAATTGCATTAGGAAGGCTACCATGAATTTAAAAATCTCAGCTTCTCATTTTCTAAGTTACAGAATTACCATTTAGGTAAAACTCAGACAAGCACCTTCACTTTCTCCCTCACTGTACCACGTGCATAAGGTCTAGAATCTGCAGTAAAGTCAATCGACTTAGGAATAAAAAGTGAATGTGTAACTTTCTGAGAAATACAAGCCCTCAAGCACTCATTAAAATGGCCAATTTTTATGACAGTGATTAACAACAGGGCACAATTCAAAAGCAAAAGCTTTCTGTTGACGTGAAGTAAACTGAGCAACAGGGACGACCCTGGAGCACCTTAGGGCCAGGGCCCATTGTGCTGCTAAGACCCAGCCCAATAAGAGCAATTATGTGATTCTTGACTTCATGTGCCAACAGGTCAGGTTCTCAGAGGTGGTTCTACGATGATTTCACTCAGTCTTTATTTTTAGTAACTGCAAAATTTGGGGACATTTCCTTTCTCTGCCAAAATGACAGTAACTGTACCACCTCTGACTGTCAGGCATCTTTCTAAACGCTTGTATTTTTACTGCACGAAACAGTTTAAAACAGCTACCAACCAGATCAGTATTATTTTCACATTTTAGCCTAATGATCCTGCTTCACTCGTATGTGTGCATGAGTGTGTGCACATCCGTGCACACACGCCTCCCCCACTTGCAGCTCCCTTTCTGCCGCCTTTTTCAAGGCCCAGGTGAGGGACTGTCACCGGGAAATGAAGGCTCCATTACGAACAGTAACTGTGTGTACATTTATTTTTACATTGCACAGAAGCTTCCACTTGTAACAAAGAGTACACAAGCGAACATAGGTATAATCCAGCCAGAACAAAGAGTTAACAGGTACTTAATGAAAAGAATCAGAATTTCTATGGTAAAAGAAACACCTACATCCTCCATTCTTTTGGGCCCAACGGCAACTACATACATGTACAAAGTACTGGCACATCAGTGGTACAAAAACACCTCCTTTGATGCACTTCGGAATTGTAAAAAAAATAAGTATCATCCAGCATCTCGATGCTAAATAGAAGAGCTGGGGGCTAAACAAACAGGAGAGTCACTCTACCCCCCTTCCTGTCTCCAACTTTTATAAATTCAGGTTTATTAAAAATGTGACACATACCACCCCCTAACTACTTCTTCTTCTTCAGTAACTTCAGAAGGGCGGCTCCGCACAACTTCACAGCTCGAGCGCCTCCTGAATTTCCCAGAGCGTCTCTGCGCTCTTCTTCAGACGCGCCTCCTCCTCGGGCGTCAGCTTCACCTTCACGAGGTCGGTGATGCCGCGCTCGCCCAGGACACAGGGGACGCTGAGGAACACCTCCTCCGTGATTCCGTAGAGGCCCTTGACCACGGTGGAGACGGGGTGCACTCTCCGCAGATCCCTCAGGATGCTCTCGGACAGGTCGGCCACCGACAGCCCGATGGCCCAGGACGTGTAGCCCTTCCTTTTGATGATCTCGTAGGCGCTGGCGATCACGTCGCGGTGGACGTCTCTCCACTGCTCGGGGTCTCGGTCGGTCCCCACAGCGGGGTTCAGACCCCTCAGGGAGACACCGGCGACGTTCACGCCGCTCCACACGGGAACGCTGGAGTCCCCGTGCTCCCCCAGGACCCAGCCGTGACAGCTCTCGGGGTGGACGCCAAGCCTCTGCCCAATCAAGAAGCGGAAACGGGCGGTATCCAGGTTGCAACCGCTCCCGATGACGCGGTTCTGGGGAAATTCGCTCAACTTCCAGGCTACGTAACTTAAGATGTCCACCGGATTGGACACGACAATCAGTTTGCAGCCAGGGCTGTAGCGGATAACGTTGGAAATGACCAACTTAAAGATGCTCACGTTTCGCTGGACTAAATTGAGGCGTGACTCGCCCTTCTCCTGGCGCGCACCTGCGGTGACAATCACGAGGCTGGAGTTGGCGGTGACGACGTAGTCCTTGCTGGCCACGATGTGCGGCATCCTCAGGAAGGGGCTGCCGTGCTGAAGGTCCATCGTCTCCCCGCGCAGCCGGCCCTCGTCGAGGTCCACCAGGGCGAGCTCGTCACTCAGGCCCTTCAACAGGATGCTCACGGCACAGGCCATGCCCACCGCGCCGGTGCCCACCACCGAGACCTTGCTGCGGCGCACGGCCTCCTCCGACGAGAAGGGCTCCAGCAGCTCACGCTGGACGGTCGCCACCTTGGCCACGGGAGAGCCGCCTGCCGCCTGGCGGGGACAAGGCGCCATCCTGGGGGACAGGAAACTCGCTCTCGCAGCGTTCACGCTCTGGCCGGCCCGCAGGACGCCCACAGCCCAGCTCATGGCCACTCACTGAACCGGCGCTGGGAGGGAAAGGGGAAGGCGACACGCACACTCCGAGGCGCGAAGACAGGGAGCCCGCGACCGTTGGCCGCCTCCTCAGCCCGCTACTGCGTCTGCGCTAGGCCGGGAACTTTGGACGGCCCCGCGGCCAGCTACTGCGTCTGCGCGAGGCCAGGGACTTCGGCCGCAACCCCCAGCGCACTACTGCGGCTGCGTACGGCGGGCCCAGCTCGCGTGGCCTTGTGAGGGGCTCCACGAGGTCCGCCTCCTGTCTGACCAGCCTGGGGTGGTAAAAGGGCTTCTCTAGCAAATGAATTCTGGAGTTAAAGTTTTACAATCACAAATTCTCTTCAATATTTAACATGTGTCATGGGCCAACCCAGATCCCTGAGATTATTGATTTTCTATTTTTACTACATAATGCCAAGTAAAAATACTTCCATTAAGTACAGATGAAAATAAGGTTAAATTTTCCGAACTGTATCCCTGCTGGGAAGAAGCCGTGTGTGCTCTGTTTCCCAATGGCCTCCTGCACCGTCTCCCTGCATCCTGGGGAAGTGGGGCTTCTGTATTACGTTGCATACCGTTTGAGAACCTTCTATTTGGAAAGGATTTCATTGCTTTTTATGCCAGTCACTACCATGACCCACAAGTGTGGGGAAGTCACAGGAGGTTGACGGCAAGGGGAAGGGGCTGACGGTGAGCTAGTCCAACAGTGGAAACACACGGAGAGGCTGTTACTACTTTCTCATGCCAAAGGAAAGCTCATGATTGACAGGCCTGATTAAAAACGACCTCTCAAGCAGAAAGGTGGCGATGCAGCCTTCTGTTGAAATGAAGACACAGTCACATGTTGCTCAATGACAGAGACATTCTGAGAAATGCTTGTTAGGTGATCATGGTTGTGCAGACATCACAGAGTGTACTTACACAAACCTAGATGGTACATAGCCTACTACACACTAGGCTATATGGTACTAATCTCATGGGAGCACCTTATCTATGTGGTCTGGTGTTGACCGAAATGTTGTTATGTGGTGCATGACTGTGTCTTAAATGTCCTTAAAATGACAAATTTTGACCAACACACAAATCAGATTATTGATTAAAGCAGTAAAATATTAGCTTGTACAACATAACATCAGTATATCTCACCTTCCTCTGCATTTCTCTGGTCAGTCTTATGAACTTTCAAGTTTTCTTTTTCTTGCTGAGGAAGATTCACCCTGATCTAACACCTGTGCCAGTCTTCCTCTATTTTGTGGATGGGTTGCCACCACAGCATGGCTGTCAATAAGTGGCGTAGGTCGACACCTGGGAACTGAACCCGGGCTGCCGAAGTGGAGTGCGTCAAACTTAACCACTAGGCCATGGGGCCAGCCCCTCTTTCAAGTCTTTAAGGAAACAAAAACTTTTCAACTGATGAAATATATACCCTAATAAACCCAATTAACTACAAAAGTCCAAATAAAAATAATGGCACTTTCTCCCCAATTATAAACAGAGTTCTGACCATGTAATGAATCCTCAAAGCTCTCCTTTCCTTCTAAGAGAGCAATATGCTCTCCCCTAGTGGGGCTCTTGGTACATGCAGCCCCCTCACAGTCAGCAAAAAAAAAAAATTTTCAGTTTCAGAATACTGCTATCTTGACCAAATGAACATTTTATAATCAGAACTTGAAAAGCCATTCGTACTCTTCCTGCCTCTGAAATGCAGTCCAGGAAGAGAGGAACAACAAGCAAAGGAGTTGGTGAGGGGTGGGCAAGTGTGGCAAGTAGTGGCGCTTGGCAGTCCCGCTCCAGTGTGATGCGCTGGCGCTCCAGCAGGCACCAGGCACCCTGCGTAGATGCAGCGGAGCCACAAGCTCTGTGACTCACGAAATGATGACAGCGCCACAGGCATGAGTTCTCTCCATTCTGCTGGTCAGATTTATGGTACCCATTTTTCAAATTAAAAACTAGAATTTTTAAAATGTTCTTTGTTTAATAGAGGATCCTTTCAAAAGACTAACTTTGATAGCTATCATTTCTTTTATCCCAGTCGTGACTTGAAATGTTTCGGCCTGATGCCTGTTCCCACCTTCTTCCTCTGTTGCTTCCTTTGACTTATTTTCCAAGATAAGTGTTCTTGAGGATGAAATTCAAGGGCATAAAGACTCTTAGCTAGATGGCTTCTTTCTACAGTAATTTTCCTTCTAGAGTTTCAACCACTTCAGAAATACAATCTCCATGATAGCTGCCTCTTCAGTTTTTCAAACCCTTGGCTACAACTAAATCAATTTTGAGAAAAATAACTCTTCAAAATAAAAATACCTCAAACAAAGCAGCTTTTTATTTACAGTAAGTCTTGAGGTAAGAAGGAGAGAACTGAGAAAGACGAAGAGATGTTCATGACTCCAGAGCAGATTGAGGTCTACCCCAAGATGTGAAAAGCCAAATATAGCCAGACAGCTCCCTAATGACCTTCTATCTTAGGTGGCTCATTATTCCTTTGAATAGAAAACCTATCTCAAATTATCTATTCAAAATGCAGTATAATATTGCACCCGATGGCAGATTTATGCCAGAATACTTTTGGTTACACTACTTAGGAGGGAGGAAACAGGAAATGAAGATGACTAGCAGGTCTCTGGACCAAGCGTGGCCGCAACCAAGTCATTCTACTCCTTCCACCTGGACTCTCAGCCCCAGGCCCCCCTGCCCTTTTTCTATCTAGGAGTCCAGTTCAGATATTCCATCCTCTCCTAAGACTTCTACAATCACCCCAGAAAAACTGACTTTTTAAAAACCCTATGCCACCAGTGTACTTTGTACCTCTATCATAGGATTTATCACCCACAATTAAATATAATTACGAATTTGTTACTCCAAAGGGATCACCTTTTATTTCCCAGCATATCCCTATCCTTTAGAACACAGCTTGGGAAGTGAGCAAGGATTCAGTAAATGTTCGTGGTAGAAAAGTGTGAGTAAATAACTGTAGAACCGAGTTAAGTAAGGCTGGAGGGCTAAACGGTGAGAGAGACCGAAAGGCAGGCCTGGAGAATCCACCTGGAGCTGGAGTTCTGAACAAAGGAAAACGTGTAGGTGCCTGGTTGGAGTTTCTTAGCAAGGCTGATGCATAAATTTCAGATAGAGCTATGGATAAGCTAAAAGCTTAACTATTCCAAAGCCAATATCTACCTTTACCAAGTTAGAACATAGCAAAAAAAACAAACAAAAAGATAATTCTACAGTGCAAGAAACCCAGGAAAACAAATATGCAATGGTAGAAAGAATAGTTTTATCCTTTAAAGTTATTTAAACTGTTTTGTTTTTTTGGAAAGCTTTTAAAAAATAATCAGTGCATGAAACCCTTGATTTGAAAAAAAGAAGATGCAATGAAAGCAGTGTTAATAATATGATAAGCTATAAACTCACTAGCATGCAAAGAGAGCATTATATGAACACAATTATTTTATTTGTTTTTTTTCTTTGTTCTTTTGAGGAAGACTGGCCCTGAGCTAACTACTGCCAATCCTCCTCTTTTTGCTGAGGAAGACTGGCCCTGAGCTAACACTCAGCCCATCTTCCTCTACTTTATATGTGGGACACCTACCACAGCATGACTTTTGCCAAGCGGTGCCATGTCCACACCCAGGATCCGAACCAGAGAACCCCGGGGCAGTGAGAAGTGGAACGTGCGAACTTAACCACTGCGACACCGGGCCGGCCCCTGAACACAATTATTTTAAAAGTCTTCTTTGTGATTTAAAATTCATAAAATGCAAATTGTAGTTTTAAAACAATTTAGTGAGCTGTGATTCTATTGCTCATAGATATTAAAATCTCTATGACTTTGTTTTCCTGTGTGGGGACCTTTACAAATCCCAGCATCTGGAAGTACCGTCCTTTGTCACCAATACTGGGAATGCTGGGGAAGGACAATGCAGGGCCACAAAGGTTTGTCTCCTGAGAAGGCTAAAGGCAGAATGTCAATCCAAAAAGCAACACTGTGATCAACTTCCTATTTATGGTATTCGAATGTGAGAACAATGAATTGGCAAATTCTCCCAATAAATCCCTCAAATCTCATTTTTGTTCTTTAAAGGCATCACATAGTTTGCATGCACTGTAAAATAGCTGCATGTATTAATCATTGAACAGGAAGAAAAGCAAATACTTTAATGTGGGAGAAAACAGGAAAAACAAAAAAATTAAAATTCATTAGTTCGTGTTTAAACAGCCCAAATCATAATAACTGAGACAGTTTAACGCTACGGCTACAGGCTCTCACTGCATAGGTGGTTTTACTAATTCACCCCATTCACTCTCTGCGATTGGATTAATGGAAGTCATGCTGTAGTCCTCAGTAACAGCAGCTTTATTCATCTAAAAAATTGACATGAAAAATACATTTGTGTATGGAAGTTACTTTCAATTTGAGGTAGAAACATAAGTTATCTGTATAAACCCCAAACTGCCAAAACAGATTAACTCCATGTTGTAAAGGTTCAAAGTCAATCTGCCTCAGGACTCCATGGAGGCAGAGAAGAGAGTCAGCAGCGGGGAACAGAAGGCAGAGGAAGGAGGGCTCCGGGTGGGGGATCAGCAAGGACAAGGCTCAGAGGCTAGGAAGAACAGGGCCTTTCCACATGGCTGGGACTCTGAGTGTGACAAGGCTTATGAGAGAAATGGCTCAACTCTCAACTGTAGCACCACTGACATTCGGGACCAGATCATTCTTTGTGGGGGCTGTCTAGGCGTTGTCAGACGCTCAGCAGCATCCCTGGCCTCTACCAGATGCCAGCAGCACCCCGGCAGTTATGACAGGCAAAATGTCTCCAGACATCACCAAATATCTTTCTTCTGGGAAGAGGGGTGGTCAAAATTGTCCCCCGCTGAGACCCAGTGAGTTAAAGAACAAGCAGGGGCCAGATCCCAGAGGGACTCAAACCATTTCGGGAGCTTGGACTCTCTTCTCAAGGGAAGAGGGAGCCACTGAAATGGGAGAAGCAGAGCGGTCAGATTCCCTCCACGAGATGCTCACCAAACACCTCCTCTGCGCTGGGCACTGCTGCAGGAGCTGCGGCTACAAGGAACCAGATAAATGAGGTCTTGACTCTCTCAAAATTTATACTCTTTTTGCAAAGACAATAAAACATGAAAATGGTCAATATAATTTCATTTTGCAATAGCACTGCAAAGAAAAGAAAATAGGATAATGTCAGAGAGGAATGGAGTGGTGGGAGTCAAGAGGCTACTTTATTTTAGACCAGATGGCCTGGGGAAGCTTCTCTGAGGAGGTGAAATCAGTTTGGGGTGAAACTCTGGATGCCACCACAGAGCCAGCCATGTGACCATCTGGGGAGGAGTTTCCTGGGCAAAGCTAGAAGGCCCAAAGTAGGAATAAGCCTGGAGTGCTGAGGGAACAAGGCTGGGGGGTGTGGCCGGGTGAGGTGGGGTGGGGATTGGCATGGGAGGGGGACTGTGGTAGTTCAAGATGAGGTCAGCCAGGTAGGTGGGGCCACATCTTGTCAGACTTCTTCAGCTAGAGCCACTGGGTTTTAAATAAAGGAGTGACAAGATCTGACTTACATTTTAAAAATATCTTCAGCTGCTGTGTGGAGAAAACATTCTAGGGGAAGTAAAGGAGAGGCCAGGATATTAGACAGGAAACTGTTTCAACAGCAGAAGACGAATGGAGGTGGAGAGGGCTGAGAGGAGCCGGGCGGTGTTTAGCCGCAGAGCTAACAAGCAGGACTTGCTCGGGATTAGACGAAGGGAATGAAGGGAACCGAGAGAGTCTAAGATGATTTTCTGCTGGGTTTTTGGCTTGAACAACTCGGGGGATGACAGTGGCATTTACTGAAATGGGAAAGCCTAAGGGAGGAGCAAGTTGCGGCGGAGGTGAGGAAACCAAGAGCTCTGGTTAGGACATGGGCCACTGACACGCCTGGAAGACACACAAGTGAAGCTGTATGACATGCAGTTGCGAGGCAAATCTGAAGGCCAGGCTGGAGCTATACACTGGGGCATCATCAGATTGTCCAGATTGTTTTAAAATGCCAGGGACTAGATGAGAGCCCCGAGGGACTGAGACAGGTGGAGACCAGGAGAGTATGAAGCACTGGGCACTCTGGCGTTTAGAGGTCTGCCCGGGGAGGAGCCAGAAAAGGAGACAGGCAAAAATGGCCAGTGAGGTTGAGGGGACTAAAAGCCAAAACCCAGTGTTTCATGGCGGGGAGAATGCTCAGCTGTGTCAAACACTGCTGAGAGGTGAAGTAACAGAAGGATAAAGATAAGACCGGGATCTGGCAACAAGTAGCACTGGCGACCTGAAACTAGCAGTTTCAGGGGGTGCTGGGAAAGAAGCTGCAGTGAGGAGAGAAAGGGGAGCAAGTGGAGACAGTGACCACAGGCATCTCTTTCAGGAAATCTTTTCTATGAAGAGAAGCAGACAGATGAGCTGGTAGCCGGAGGAGGATGAGAAATATCGAGAGAACTTTGAGAGGTGAGAGAAACTAGAGCACGTCCGTACATGCTGCAGCACAGGGAAAAGCTGACATCAGCAAAGGCTGAGGAAAGTACGGGAGCCAGGTCCGTGGGCAGATACCGGGGGGAGGACTGAATGCCCAGGGGCAGGGGTGGGCCTCTGGGAGCACCGTGGACCCTTCACCCACGGTGACATGCAGAAAGGCAGAGGGAGTGGGGGAGATGCAGGTAGAGGGAAGACGAGGTCTGCGGAAGACGAAGGCCAGAGCACTCTTGCAGTCGTGTGGAGAAAGGACTGTAGAGAGGCAAGGGGGAGGCTGGGAGAAGGAGTGATTGTGATCATCTCGTGATAATAATAATGTGATAAAAAATTGTGATAATCTTGGGGCAGGAAGGTGCCCCAACTATAGTGGCTGTAGGGGTCAGGGAGAGTAAGACTTGGTGATTGATTAGATCCGGGGGTGAGAAAGAGTGCGGTCATGAAGAGAATCCAGCTTTTCTGTCTGGGCGGCTCTGTGGATGATGCTGCCATTCACTGTTAGTGATCCAGGAGCAGGCTGTGGGGTGGGGACAGGGTGGGGGGTAAATGATGGTTCAGGTGGGAACACACGTGATGCCTGCAGGACATCCGAGCATCAGTGTCCACAAGTGGGCCTATGAGCAAGGAGCTCAGGGGTCTGGGCTGGAGACACAGCCCTGGCAGCCTTCTGCATGTGGATGAAGCCTGTGAAGGAGAAAATATAAACGCAAAGGAAGGAACCTCATTATAACTGTGTGTAAAATAAAGCAGCAGTCTTTCAGAAGTAAATGGGAGAGTGGGAAGCAGAAAATAAGAGCCAAACTAGGAACAAGAAAAATTACCAAAAAGAAGAAAGAACTATAAAAAGCCCAGCATCTAATAGCACAAGAGGCAAACAATAACTGATACATCTGAGTCATCAAGAAAAAGCGAAATTATGTTCAGCATAATTTACATTGTGGAAAGATATATATATATAGATACATATATGTTTATAGCACATTAAAAAAATAAGATTTCTTCCTGAAATTGTTAGAAATATTTGTCAGAAAAATTCAATTTGAGAGAACACTGTTTTCTGATATACTGGCAAATGAATAATAATATATATAAATGTATCAACATATACATATAATAATTTTTCCACAGAATTTTAGATATTCCTAAGTGACTAGCCAATAATAGGCACCTTTTAAACAAAGCTTAAGGGGAAAGCATATGCTATCAGGTCTTCACTTCCCAATGCTTTTAGAGAGCTGCTCACGTGAGTCCAATTTTCTATGCTCAGTATGAGAAACAAGGACAGAGGAAGAGAGAACCCAAGTGAAAACAAGGATACCTCTCCTCCAGTGAAGTAAGGCTGGGAACATTCTTGAGGTGATTAAGCCTGATTTGTGTCAGGCCTTGAACAAGCAGGCTTTTATGGCAGAGCTTATCTTTCCTCATAATTGTTGCACATTCCCACTTTATAAAATGCTTGGGGCCCTATTTTATTTATAAAAGGAAACTGGTGGGTTTTTAAAGAGGTATCTTGGCAATATGCCAAAAAAGCTGATTCTCTCCCCCTGCCCCCTTAAAAAGTACACTGATCATTATCTCCGTTCTAAACTGAGCAAGTCCCTGCGATTTGGCCTCTCTGTCACCAAATTGCTCCTCCATATTTGCATGGATTGCTCCTCCCCACCTGGACGCCAAGCCCATTAGAGCTGCAGTGGAATGAGAAATAAGGGTTATAGAGATGTTCTTGTCACCTCAGACCCGAATTTAACTGATGCACAGTGCCACTTCCAATTAACTCACAAATGATTCTAGGAAAATACTCCGCTATGCTTAAGCTGTTTGAAGGCCTGGGAGTCTGACAGGCGAACTATCCCTGCAAGACAGGACGACTCTGTGTTCTGGGGGTTCTAGTGAGGACTACAGGACGAGGGAGCGAGGCTGGGTCTGCTGACGTATGGTGATCAGAATAAGAAAGCGAAGCTTGCTTCCTGGGGGCAGACGCTGGTAGAAGTCTCTGGAAGCACTGAAACCGGATCAGGCAAGAACGCAGAAGGGAAATGTTCCGGCCGCTTTCAGACTCCTGCAGATCACTCACAAGTGGCTATCATTAAACAATTTACCGGGAGACTCAGATTTGTTTTTAATCTGTGACCTAAGCCAATGACAGTATATAGCATAAAGTCTATTTCCTTCTTAGATATCTTGAAGTTAAAAACTTCTAAGCTTTTCCATAGTTTTATTTACATATGGGGTTCAAACATTCACTTACAATTTGTTTCATTTGAGATGAATGAGTAAAAACAGTGTAGAAAAAATTGTACTTAATACGAGATACATCAGAATGTTGGTAAAACTGAAATTAGCAAAAACTCCAAAGGAAGATTTGACTGTAACTAGCACAAACCCTCAAAGCTGGTCATAAATTAAGAAATAAGCCTACATGTTAACATAGAAAGTATACCTAGCAGTGGCTACAAAAAAGAGCTGGAGAAAGAAAATTTTATTTATGTGCATCCAATATTGTCCTAGCAGAAAGGTATAATATTACTTTTCAGGATCTTTCTTAGAATAGGAAAGTCAGATGCCAATTTTTAGAGAAATACTTAACATGAGTTTTGTTTACATGTTTTACTTTTTGCTTTTTAAAGAAAAGGAGGCCTGGACTCTTGAGAAGGAAGCAGATGAGGACGGAAGACTGGGCTGGAGAGGCAGGCGGACTCCAGTCCCGGATTATTTCCATGAAAGCCTTTACAGCAGCAGGGACTCAGAGAGCCGCAGGAAAGGAAGTGAGGGATCATCTTCCATCTATCGGACTGGCAGACATTTCAGAGTAACAGAAGCCACTAACAGCAAGGGCGCTGGGAAACTTTTTTGCATTGTTGATATCTTCTAAATTGTATACACTTTCCACTTAGCAACAGATATCAAAAACATCTGATTCAACAATAACATCTTCTGTCTTTAGTATAAATTTCTTGAGCAAAAAAAGCACAAAAAGATGTATGGCTACAGAGGCTCACTATGGTGTTTAATAGTGAAAAATTACAATCTAAATGCTACTGGCAGGAGACTGATTAAGTAAATTATAATAGAGTACCATGTAGCCATTAAAAGTGATGGAGATTTATATACTCTCCTGTGCAAAGACGTTCCCATGACTATTCAGTGAAAAAAGGTTCCAGAGTAGTATAATAAGCAACATTTACATAGTTATATGAATACTCCTATAGAAGAAGCTCTGACGGGATGTTTCTACTGTAATAAGTGATTACAACTCAGTAGGTTTCTGGTGCCTTTTGTTTCCTTTTTTGTACTTTCTACAGATTTTTTTTTAAAACAAGGAGTATGTATTTTTACAAAAAAAAAAGCCATCTTTGTTTTAAAAAAGATAGGTCCTAAATATATTTTTCTTTAAAAATAAACACCAATATGTAAATAAAAACAAATACCTTTTATCCCATGGTAAAAACAAACAAAACAAAACTTCCTCCATTTACAAGTTAATTTTTACATTTAAATCTCTGAACAATTTAAAGTGTTTCACGATAACTAAGAATGTTCATGGTTTTATTACTATTGAGGTTTTAGCTCCTTTGAGGTTAACAACAGTAAACTGTGTGTAAATTCTAACTCTACCAGGCATCATGAATATATTCTATTTCCAAGCCACAGTAAACACTAGCAATGGGCGATTCTGACCAGGAGTGTGAGACACACTCACCTCAAACAAATGTTGAACATGAGCCCACAGGCATAAAAAGCTAGAAAGTTTCCAATCATAGCAATTAGGAATTATTTATACATCTAATGTATTTCCTTCCAAGGGGAGAAAAAAACAAGATAGTCTAACTGTAAATATGCTCAACCTCTTGAGAAATCCTTTCAAGTATCAATACCTCCTATGAATAATAAAAGGTAAAAAAGTTAACAAGTCCTTGCTCTTGAGTAATATGTAAGTAACTGTGGGTGGCAGGGTTTTTTCTTTGATAATTGGAGAACCACCAGTTGGTATCACTAGAGATCCTTATTTACTCCCTGAAGAATATTTATTTCAACTGCTGTATTCTCTAAACTTAAAACATCTGCCCTAATAAAACAATCTAATCATACTGCCATGGTGAGCACTCACCTGGCCTGAACGTGTCAGTTTCCGAGGATCCTTTGCACAGCTGCATCAGGGGACCATAAACCCATAGTAAATGTTCATTCTTTTCACAGTTAAGTTACTGTGATAAAATTAATGCTGCCTCAGTCATAATCAGGTGATAAAATACCATAATTCAAAGTAACTGATGAACTCATAGTGAGCAATCAGGCCTTGCTTGCTGGCCCACAAGCTGGTCAGCAGGGTGGAGCTGGCGAGGCGATGCCAGGGTGAACCTGTACTGATTCCTACAGGAAGGCAGGCAGGGCCCCATCGTAAAGCCTGGGTGCACCTATCTGCTTTAGTCTGCTGACAAGATAGCTTCTACTAACTCTCCTTTTTCGAATCCTCTGATTAAATGACACACTATTGTGTAAAATTCAAATTTATATTTATATCTGATATATTATACATGTTCTATATGAAACGAAATTCCCTAATAACTATGAACAAAGAGTAAATCCAAAATATTTCTAAGAAACTGAAGGCCTCTGCTTTAAGCATTCTCAGCACGTTCCCTTTTAGGCCAGCAGATGGAGCTGTGAGCTAAAACAGGGAACGTGAGCTGCTCCAGGTCAGCCAGTAGATGGCACCCTTTTGTCTGAACTGGGTTTATGTTGGAGATTTCATACAATTCAAGGTAGTTACCAACAATCATTTGACACTGGAATTGATTTTGATTTACCTGCATTTATCTAGAATGAACATCTCAATTATTTATTGAGTGCAGAGACCTGGACCACTTCTGTTCAACATTTTCTGACTAAGACTGTTTTCCTTAGCCATAAAACGTTAACATTCCCAGTAAGAGGCAGTAAATAGTGGTAAGAGTTCATCCCCGGACAGGGCAACCTCACAGTTATCATCAAAGCTCTCTAAACGCAGGAACTCTCTAAATGCAGAGCTGAAATACACCACACTGCTCTCCACAAGCCTCAGAGCAGGGTCACATAATAAGAATTTCCTTAGAAAGTCTTAAGACCTAAGCCCCCCATAGTAACAGTCTACTGCGGAGCCCTGTCTTAGCACAGTGCCTGGCTCAGGGTGGGCCCACAAATGTCTTTTGAATGAACAAATTAATAAACACTACTGCTTTTAAAAGAAGTGCCCTTGAAAAACTATCAGTGGTTCATTTCTCTGTGAGACTTCTCAGACACGCAGATCAAACGGATGTGCCTTCAGGCAGGGAGAGAGCATCTGCATTCTCTCTTATTAGTTAAAGACATGAAGCTGAAATACAAAAGAATTCCAGATATGCTTATATTCAATAGTGCCAATCAGAAAAGAATTTTTCTCCCTGGAATATTTTATTTAGGCAATAATCCTCTTATCAGTGCCATAAAACAAAGAAGTTCACATTCTAGAAACTAAAATAGTATAGTCTAGTCCACAAAGCCCACGTTCTTGAACATATAATTTAAATAACCTAATTTTGTTGGTCAATGAAAGTTTGGATTGATTCATTATGACTCTTCTAAATCAAAGATTATTCATATTTTCAAATACCTTAAAATTTTACTACTCAGTTTATAGCCTCCATTACTAAACTCTGGGAACATCGCCTATCAATTCCATGCAGTCAATGTAAAGTGCTAATAGACCGTCATTTTTATAGGAACTAAAAGCTTAATAATTTCACTATTATGTATTTCATGCCCCCCACGTGGGTTTCATATGCAGTCAAGGAAGTTTTGTGAACTCCCAGGCAGCTGAGCTTCATTGTCAGCATAAAATCTAGGACTATTTTTTAAAAAGTAGTATTATTATTAAAGCAATATATATTTAAGAAACATAGAAAAGTAAAAAATTCACCCACACACCCATAATTCATTCACATATTTCTACCAGACACATTTCCTCCCAGTTTTTTTCATTTGTTTTCAAATAACTGCTCTCCTATTAATACAGATATGAATCCTGCTGTTCATTTACCATTACATCCTAAGCATTTTCCTGCTAATGAAAGCTAAAAGGAGGTCCTCTCTTTTATGAGAAAATTAAGAGGTTGGGAGATGAGGCCCACACTGAAGATACCCAGTAAAACCTGTCAAGTTTTCAGGAACCCTGTGGACTGCATCACAATCAAAACCAGATTCACTACTTCCTTGCCCTCACCCTGGCCCCTCCACATACTCCTTTCTTTTCCATCTTAGCTAAGGGAGGTAATGTTGGAAAAGCTTCCGAAGACGACCAGATTGGGTTTAATCTTGACTCTACCAATTACAAGCTGTGTGACCTTAGGCAAGTGACTCAACCTCTCTAGGTCCCAGTTTTCTAAGATGGGGAGAATAATATCTGCATCACAGTTATCGTGAAGACTGAGTAATCTGCTATGTCTAAAATGCCTGGTATAACGCCTGAAATGGAAGAAAAGATTTTATACTGATTAAAAGCAAAATTGAGGTAACAACAAAAATCATCTAAAACCTCCAGTCACGAGTTTTCTAACTTCTCCAAGTAATCTCTACTTTATCGTTATAAACAACGACAAATCAGCAAAGTTACTTTAAAAATAAAGGTTAGTCAGACTAGCAGAAAAGCAGTATACTGTCTATCAGTATATTTTGATGAAAAGTACAATGCCGATGTTTAGCTATAATTAAACCCAATGTGAAAAACTCCGTAATGCCTATAGCAATACTGGCAATAATAATAACACCTACTACTCCCCCCACCTCAATTTCCCCCTCTACTGAATCACTCCCATCAGCATTCGCACACGCTGTGTATTCTCCCAACTTAAGAAAAAGAGCTCTCTGACCCCATCCCATCTTCTAGCTAGGAGCCCATTCCTTTCTTTCCCTTTTCAGCAAAATGCAAGGCTTGCCCATACGTAGTGCCTCCAACCTCTCTCCTCCGTTCTCTTTTGCATCCACTCCACTCAGGCTTTTCCCACCAATGACCACAACATTGCTACTCAGTGAACTGTCCGTTCTTATCTTACGTGACCTAGCCCCAGCACACATGTCCTTGAAACTTTTTCTTCCCCTGGCATCCAAGTCACTACCTCCCTCTTCGGTAGGGAAATCTCCTTTGCTACTTTCTCCTCATTCCCCAACTTCTCAACCTTAGGAATGCCTAAAAGCGCCTTCCTTGGACCTCTTTTCTCTCTCCGTTCATTGCTCTGGTGAGCTCCTCTAGTCTCCTGGTTTAAATACTCTCTATATACTGATGAATCTCAAATTCATATCTTTACCTTATACCCTGAATTCAAATCTTCTACGTCTAACTGCTTATTTGACTCTCTGTGTGGCCATCTAACAGATATCTCAAACTCACAAGTCCCAGACTGAATATCTGACATTATCCTGACACCTGCTCCTCTCATGCTGGTCCCTACCCATCTTCTAGCTGCTCAGGTCAAAAGCCGTGGGGATCTTTGACTTTTTCTCTCACCTCTTGCATCCAATCTATGACAAATCCTTGTTGACTTCACTTTCAAAACAAATCCAAAACCTCCTTTCATCAACTCCACTGCGGCCAGCTATTCCAAACCACAATCAATTCTCACCTGTCACGAAGAGCCTGGTCCATTGAACTTTCTACCAGTAGTTTAAAAAAGCAGCAGCCAATCGTTCCAAATGTGTAGCTTTTTAGCTTGGGGTATAAATTATGTACACAAACACACATATGTAGGCTTTTAGGATTTTTTTCCCAGTAATATGTAAACACATTAATAATTTAAAAATGCTTACCTATTTTACAAAGACGTTTATATACATGGATGTCAAACAGCACAGACGGTTGTTCCAAATTAAATAATTTTACTCAACAAGTAGTTAACACCAATTTATACAGAACAAACATTTGCTATGAATTAGTCATTATTTAATATTTGAAATTTTTCAGTTATTTATATGATTTACTAGTAAAAAGAAGTAACCTAGTTATTACTAGGAATTTAGTCACATTCTGTGTCATCACTTCCCAAGACAGTGAACAAACCATATGCAAACTTGAAAGTCAGGAAGATTTAGACCACATACAGTAGAACGAACATTCCAGACACCCATGACAGGACTGCAGTTACTCACACTGTGAACTCCTAAGGCTTTCCAGACTGCGAAGCTGATCACGCCAACCCCACACCACGCGTAAAGGGAGCCCCAGCCCAGGGCTCGCAAGGCAAGGGAAGAGCCGCTCTCCGGTAAGGCGGCAGTGGCCACGCTTCCCTGTAATGAAGACAGGAAGGTTTGGGGGAAAACCATCAGTTTGGAAAGAATAAATATCTGGGAAGTACTTGAAATTAACGACTCTGTGTAAGCACCAAAATATTGGGAAGTCAGACCAACCCAAGTTCAAATGCCAACTTTGCTACTTAATAAATGCATAACTTAAGTCCCGCCTTCTCTGACTGATAGACACTGGAGTCCGCCAGACGCTGGGCCAGGAGCTCTGCTAGGTGCTGGAGAGACAAAGGGAAACAGCAACTTCTCTCTGACAGTAGACTTCAGTCTGGGGCGGAGACACAGACACGGAAAAGTTAACTGTGATTTAAAGGGGAGTGCAACAACAGAACTATCCATACGGGGCCTTATGGGCCCAGAGAAGGACACCTAATCTACTGCTGCAGGAAGGGGAAGCTTCAAGGAGGGGGTCCTGGAAGAGGTGGGCTAAATCTAAATTTGAGAAAAGATGTGATATAAGTCATTGTGAGGATTTTTCAATATATTTGCAAAATATCTGGCACATAGTAGAAATTCAGCTTATGGTAGCTATTAATGAGAAACTAGAAAATAAACAGTGACCCTCCTCCTGAGTTTCAAGGCACAATATTAAGGTAAAAATCTACAATTGTAATAAGTGAACAACTTTCAGACCATCCGCACACGAATTTGACTAGAGAAGAATAAGAATGCAGTGCATGCTTCAGAAAGGAACACCCACCACCACTGTGAGCACCGAGCTGGGCGGGGGAGGAGGAGAGGCTGTAAAAAGATAAAGACACTGGGAGGAATAGTGTACTAGAGTCCTCAAGTCTCTTCCAATTCTATGATTTGGTAAATTAAACTTTAACTTGGCAGTAAGCTGGTAGAGTATTTTTGTTTAAAAATTTAACTCTGAAGTGGAAAATAAACAGAGACTCCTCCATAACACCGGTCAGACACTCCTTAGAGGGCAGTATCTAGGGTTAGCATCCACTAAGGTAGATTAGAAGGAGCTCAGAATAACAAAGACGACAAAATAGTAAAGGTCTGACCAGCATGCAGGGAGTTAAATAAATTTTTCTTTAAGTCTGGTGATATTTTATGGATGTGGTGATATTTTTATTGTTTTATGAATAAAACTGCACAAGTGGGATTCATACTCTACATGTTTCTATTTACTGGTGACATCATGATTAAATTAGACTGATCATAAGGACTAAAGCCAAATACTTCCTTATTACACTGTTACGTGACCACTAATCTTATTTTCAAATAGATTAATCTTTTTTGTGCATGTGAGGAAGATTGGCCCTGAGCTAACATCTGTTGCCAGTCTTCCTCTTTTTGCTTGAAGAAGACTGTCGCTGAGCTAACATCTGTGCCAATCTTCCTCTGTTATGTGGGACGCTGACTCAGCATGGCTTGATAGGCGGTACTAGCTCTGCTCCCAGGATCTGAACCTGCGAACCCCGGGCTGCCAAAGTAGAGCACACGAACTTAACCACTACACCAGCAGGCTGGCCCTTAAACAGGTTACTCTTCAAGTGAGACTGCAGGACTACAATCTCCCAGAGACCCTACATTTCCAAGTACTCTAGCACAGTTAATAATTTATTATAATCTACTGCTCCCTTCCCATGTGACAAGCACTGTCCAAGCATTTTCCATGTATTAATCCATCTGACCTCACCCTGTGACACAGGGACTATTACTATCCTCATTTTACTAATGATGAAACGAATGCAGAGAGAGATGAAGCACCTTGCTCAAGGTGTCGCAGCTCGTAAAAGCTGGAGCACTTCAGCAGTCTGGCTTGACAACTAAGGGGAGGTCGCCATTCAGTCCTTTACCACATATGATTATAAATACAACACAATACAAAATGTAAATGAAAGCATCTTTTTCAATGGAAATGAATCCATGGTGTAAATGAGAATACAAACCATCATTACTTGGGATAATTCAAATACATACCCTACTGGAAGCAGAGAAAGAAGTGACAATACTTAAGGGCCTACGTGAAATTTTAACCTTACCAGATAACCAATTATGGGACATTCATTTAATTTCCATAGTTTGACCTGAATATGAAATGTAATTTATCTTTTTTCTAAAGAACCTGTAGAATTCATAAAATATGAGGAATTTATTATTTGTCCTGGTGAGCCCCTCTGCTAAAACACACTAAACATTGACAAAACAAAAATGCTCAGAAACAATAAAGAACTTAACTTCCTCAAAGGCTGAATCACATTTTTTTTTTCTGATTATAAATCACTGGAAAATTTGCTATGTATGAAGCAGTGTAAGAATGAATGAAAAAAACTCTCACTTTTATTACACAGTCAACCACGGTAAACATTTCGACATATTCTTTCGCTTTTCATTGCTTGTGGATGTTTTAAAAAGTTTAACACCATTTAAAACTTTTAAATTTTCAACATGCATCCTCTTATAACGTGAAGAACTCAAAACATTGTTTACTGGTTACACTGAAGTGATTTATCATAATTTACGTAGCCATTTGTTTTTACTAGCCAACGTATACTAGTTTCAACATTTTCTACATTAGAACCTTCTTTGTGCCTAACAGTTATCTGCAATTCCGACTGAATTCTCAGGAAAAACTCCTCAAAGTGGAATTACTGAGTGGAGAAGAAAGGACATGTTATAAACTGATATATACTCCCAAGCGTTTGTTCAAAAGGCTGTGCTAAGTTACAGCGATGTTTCTTGAGGACCATTTCAAGTTAGCCAGTATTATTAGACAGTCTCGGTTAAAAAAAAAGCAAACACACGAAACCAACCAAAAGGAAACCTTTGAAATTTATATAAAACTATTTATAACTTAGGCTTCTCTTGTTAGTGAGAATGAACATTTTCTCAAGTTAGCATGAGCTAAATGTTTACGCCTTTTGAATTGTATACTCATGTTATTTGCCAATTTAAAGTTTTCTTATTTGTATATTCTTGTTATATATGTTCTTTAGCCCTTATAGCTATCAAATGTGTTACCAAACTTTCCCAGTTTGGTTTACTTTTAATTTCTTTGATCTTGCCTTTTTTTCTTTGTTTTTGGTCAAAGATGCATTCCAATGCTGTCCAAAGTCATAGTCATTTCTCTTTCCTTTAGCTGTGTTTTAAAAATTTGTCTCTTCTTCTCACCCTAACGTTTTTAGGTCATCTGGTATTATTTTGGTTTTGATGGGAGCTGATGACTAAAGGGAGTGACCTCCCAGACAGCTTAGCGCCTGCCCCAGCACCCCTCTCGATTAGTGCCCCCCCCAATTTATCTGAGAAACTTACATAGAGAGAGGTTTCTAAGCTATTTTTGTACTACTAATTTACTATCTACTCTTTATGCCAGAATCACACAGATTTAATTATAGAATCATAACGTCTTCATATCCAGAAAGTACCTCATACTCATTATTTTTTTTTCAAAGTTGTCTTTGCTGTTTTTGCCTATTACTTCCTCCAGAAAAATCTGAGAACATTCTGTCAAGATTTCTCCAACCTTCATTCATTGGCATTTTCATTAGAATGACATAGCTAACCCAGTGATAGCAAATTTATAATGTCCTGTGTTCCACCTGGAAATATACTTCAATTTACCCAAGTCTTTTCTTTTTTAGAATAATTTTCATTATATGACAACTCATTTAATAGATTTTTTTAACGTGTGGATTTGTGATTGTGAATATTATTGGGGGCACACAGAAACATCTGTTTATCTGTATCCCCATGCCCACCACCATGCCGAGACCTAGCAGACACTCAGTATTTGCTGACTTACACTTTTTGTAGATATACCTTAGTCCCAACGAGATTTTTAAGAGAATTTTCTTCAGCTTTTTCTATGATTAAAACAGTATACTCTTATCTTACTCCTTTTCTCATGCTGCTATAATTTCAGAGTGGTTCCCTAGGTACCAGAGATCTTACATAAATGCACTCACTTCTAATTGGCCTGAATTTTCACCCAGAAGCAGTACCATTAACCAAATATTATTAAACTAAGGTTCATTTAAGTGCTTTGGCCTAAATTTTATTTTAGAAACTTAAATGAAAAATTCCTGATTTCCCTGGGAAGGAAAGAAATTATATATGTATTATATCTGTACATATATTTTTAAAAGTCACCTGAGCTTGCATCTTCCTCTGTTTATTCAAAGGACAAAGAAAAATGAACGTTCATTCAGCACTTACTATTGCCTTTCTACTCCCAGTTTTCTAGCATGAGATTCAGCTAACACAATTCAAATAAGACATTTAAGGCATAATGATCATCCTCCTGAATAACAGCAGTGTAGGCAGTCCCCAACTAAATGCTGATCATTTTAAAGTCCTTCTGGGTTGCAATCTGAATCTGTATTATAATTAAAACCTACAGTCCCAGGCTGGTGGACAGAAATCTACTTAAACAACAAATTGCTAAAAATAGTATTATTTATACCCTAGAAGTAATCAATGATGGAGAGAGTACCAGGATGAGCAAGTTGCTTAATCCATCTGTGCCTCAGGATTTTTTTGAGGAAGATTAGCCCTGAGCTAACATCTGCCACCAATCCTCTTTTTGCTGAGGAAGACTGGCCCTGAGCTAATGTCTGTGCCCATCTTCCTCTACTTTATATGTGGGATGCCTGCCACAGCATGGCTTGATACGTGGTGTGTAGGTCCATGCCCGGGATACGAACCAGCGAACCCTGGGCTGCATAAGCAGCATGGGCAAACCTAACCACTATGGCCCCTGGCCGGCCTCCATCTGTGCCTCAGTTTTAAGGGGACAACAGAACAAAAACAGAACCTAATAGGGCTGCGATGGGGTTAAATTAACTCTTACCTCACCCTACAGCAGCAGCAGCTAGCATATGGTAAGCACTTAAAGGTTAGGTGTTATTGTCACTATTAACGTTAGAGTACATGGCCTAAGTGGCATTCTTAAACTGGTGCTTGCTCAGTGTTATCTCATTAACTGCTCCATACCTCTGAGCTCCTCTACCAACCACTTTACCTCTCAGAGTCTGGAGCCGTGGTACTGCTCTAATTCACGTTTCCCCAGGGGCAAGGAACTTTACACAACAGTTAACCATCCAGTGGTTCTCAAACTTTCTGGTCTCAGGGCACATTTATACTTGGATCTCAAAGATTTCTGATCATATGGATTATATTAATCAATATTTAATGTATTAGAAATTAAAACATAGGAATTCTAGAATTGTACTTATTAATTCATTTTGAAAAAATGAACCCATCACAGATTAATATAAAGCTATTTTTATGAAAAATAACCTTACAAAATGAGAAAAAATTTAGTGCAGAGAGGTAGTGTTTTACATTTTTGTTAATCTTTTAAATGTCTGGCTTAATAAAAGACAGCTGGATTTTCATAAACGCTTCTGTTTTCAATCTCTTGCAATGTGCCTTTTGGCTGAAGTATCTGAATAATACTCAGCCTTACACAGATAATGTGGTTCGAAAAGGGAGAATTTTAATAGCCTTCCTTCTTTTTCTTGAGGCAGATTCACCCTGAGCTAACATCTGCCGCCAATCCTCCTCTTTTTGCTGAGGAAGACTGGCCCTGAGCTAACATCCATGCCCATCTTCTTCTACTTTATGTGAGGGACGCCTGCCACAATATGACTTAGTAAGCAGTGCACAGGTCTGCACCCGGGATCCAAACCAGTGAACCCTGGGCCCCAAACTTAATGAGTGAGCAAACTTCACTGCTACCACACGGGGCCAGCCCCCAGCCTTCCTTCCTTGATGTTACACCAAAACTTGACAGCCTTTTTTTTTTTTTTTAAGATTGGCAACTGAGCCAACATCTGTTGTGAGTCTTTTCTCAAATTTCTTCTTCTTCTTCCCCCAAAGCCCCCCAGTACATAGCTGTATATGCCAGTTGTAGGTCCTTCTAGTTGTGGCATGTGGGATACCGCCTCAGCATGGTCTAATGAGGGGTGCCATGTCTGCGCCCAGGATCCAAACCAGTGAAACCCTGGGCTGCCAAAGCAGAGCACGAGAACCCAACCACTCAGCCATGGGGCTGGCCCCAACAAACAGCTTCTTAAACGTTAGCTGCAATATGGAATCTGAAGTTGTATCAATGAATTTTTTGTACTTTCTTACATTAAAATCCACTAGTCTATTTTGCACTTTGAATAGAACTTTTATCCATGCATCATGATCGTTCAGAAAACATTTACGAAGTCATACAGATCTTTCAAACATTGACACCATTTATTAATTATCAAAGAATCACATCATTAATATCAATCCAATCTCATCAGAAAAGCTTGTGAGTACTGAGCAGCTGTCAAGCTCACAAGGGCAGATACAAGATTTCTAAAATCTAGTTTTCACTTGAAAGCTCAAATTTTATCATTGGCAACAAATACTGACAATTGCTTGCTTGCAGAAACAGGCTCATTTTGTTCATTTTGAAGAAAATGTCTGCCAAATACCCACTTTGGCATAACTATAGTTTGTCAGTTATTCTTTCAAGTAAAAATAATATTCTATGAAAAAAAAAATGGCTAGTGCACCGTGCAACTCAATCACATAACTGCTCTTCCTCGAGGAACATATCTTGTTTTGGTATAGAGCAGAAATGCTTTATGTGTACCTTCCATTTCTTCACACAGAATATTCGAGAGGTATATTCAAGGGACAAGATTTAATAAAATTAATAATTTTAGTGCTTCAAGGACATTCTTATCAATGATGGCGTTAGACAATCACTGCTAGGATAGTCTGGTGCCACTGCCCTGATTACACCAAGGCCTCACCAGTTTTACCCCTCATGCTTCTGTACCGTCAGTGCAAACATCTCAGTACTATGATGAAAACAGTTTTGACTTTACAGATCCCCCAAAGGGTCTCAAGGAGACCCAGGGTTCTGTGGACCACAGTTTGAAAGCCACTGTGTTAGAGCATAAAGGGCACGTGTGATAATCAAATCTCAGGTCCATAAAATAGAATGCAAAGTTGTGAATAGTACATGTGCTTTTTTTTTGAGAGATAATCCCTCACTTTCATGAGATTCTCAAAAAGATCTGTGATTCAAAGGTTAACACAGTACTTTAGGCTTAGAAATCAACCAAATTTCCACTGTTAAAGCACCACTGTCAGGCAGGTTTTACTGATTTCTGCCACAGGGTATATTTCTGCTCTGAAAACATTCTCTAATATAGACGGGAAATGACCATGAGGTTCATAGCAGTGAGCTTGTAACCTCCATATAAGCCCTGAGTATTTGGGGGGGGATCCAAACGCACTCTAAATGTGGTCTCTTTCCATGACGTGTTCATAAGGCTTAAGTGTGATTAGATTAATAAACACAAATATAAGTGGAAAGGGAATTCAACTGGTTTATTTTTCACATAACACTGTTCTCCCAAAGCAAACATCAAATAGTAATTATATAGTTATTTGTGTAAATACTTGTTTAATATCTGTCTCCTGCACCAGATGCTAGCTTCTCAAGGCACAGATATGTTTTACCCATTTGTGTATCTCTTGCACCTGCCTAGTACAGTGCCTGACGTATAAAAGATGCTGAGTTAACATTTGTTGAAGCAACGAAGTAATGGATAAATAAGTCATATGAGGCAAGAGGACAGAAACAGGACAATACATAAGAACAGGTAAATACAAGTAAATGTGAAGGAAATTTCCCATCAACTCGGGAAATGAGGTACACGTGAACACGACGGAGTGATTGCCCAATCTTGCACATGAAGTAAGGATTTCCTGCCTTAAGTAGGTTGTAGTCATTCAAGCCAAATTTACTGAGCACCTACTATGCTGCCAGGCACTTTTCCAGGAAGCAGGCTGCAGCAATGCACAAGCAACATATGGTCTCCAGGTTCAAGGAGCTGACCTATGCTTTTCATCAATACTAAGACACACTTTATTTCAACATTTTAACATCTCTGAGACAGAAATGCCTCTTGCAATCAGTGTTGTGTCAAGAATTTAATTGGCATCACTTTTTCTCAGTGACACATAAAATATTGGGGCCTCTTACAACTGAGAGTGAATTGCCTAGATTTAAAGTCACAGTGTGAAGAGGAAATGTACTGGATGAGCTTTCAGAGTCTTGTTCTGTTAACATTTAAGAAAGCACATAATTAAGTACTTCTTTTTAAAAGAAAATAAAGACCATTGATTAATTTGCACACATCTTGAATCTGAGATGAATATAGATTTACTTATTAAAACAATCTGAAAGGGGTTGGCTCTGTGGCCCAGTGGTTAAAAGTTTCACAGGCTCTGCTTCAGTGGCCCAGATTTGCAGGTTCAGATCCCAGGCGCCCACCCACACGGCTCAGCAAGCCAAGCTGTGGCGGTGACCCACATACAAAATAGAGGACGACTGGCACAGATGTTAGCTCAGGAGAATCTTCCCCAGCAAAAGAAAAACAAAAAACCTAATATGAAAGGGCACCAACATTTTCTTTACTTTCCCTTTGCAAAGGAGCTGCCATTGGTTGGTAAACAATAACAATGCTATGAGTGGATTTCAGCGGCACAAACCTTATTGAACCATTCAGGGCTTTTCTTTTTAGCCAATGACAACGTTGTTACAAATCCAGCCAGCATTCCCGCTGCAGCAACAGTACCAAGGAAAATTCCACCTGCCAAGAGTTTTAGGGGTGGGGGGGAGAGAGATTAAAGAAAAACAAAGGCTGAAGTTAAAAAGATGCATACAAGTTAAGTTTCAGATACGATTTAAATTACATTTTAAGCACTTCTGAAATCCCAGAAACGATAGCTAAGCAGCTCTTGCCAAGGGTAAATGAGAGCGGCTGTGAACCCCGCGTGACCTCACGACCTCTGGCACCTGAGATCATTCTGAGGAATGGTTCCCAAGCGTAGAGAAGGGGGCGCGGGGTCCCTGCTCCTCTTCCCCGGGGAGGAAAGACACCGTGGGAGCTAGAGAAGGGACAGCAGAGGGGCTGGGGGAAACGCAGCCCACTCGGAACAGCTCGCTGGCCCAACCCAGCCCATGGGCGACCCCACCCCGGGCCGCCCGACCCCCGGCTCACCCCAGGGCCCACCCACGCCCAGGGCTCCCAGGCCGAGCGCGGGAGAATGCCCCTCCAGCGCAGGCGAGGGCCCCGGGCGGGCTCGCCCCGACAGCCGCGCCTCACCACACCTTTCACCAGGAAAAGCCGGTCCTCGGCGGACCCCGGAGCCTCTAGGCGCGGGGCCGGCTCCCCACTCCCAGCACCCGCCGCCTCCATGTTTACACGCCTGCGCGGCTGCGTCCGGCGCCCACTGGGCCCGGGCGGAAGCGAGAGCGGGGCAGAGAAGAAAGGTTCCGCTGCCGTCTACCCCGTGCATCCTGAACACGGGTCCGGAGAATGGCCGGATCCCCAAGACCCACTCTCCTCCCTAGCCGTCGGGCGGGGAAGGTGTGGTGGCTGCACGCTGCGTCCCCAGCCCAGCCCTGCGGCCGAGGAGGTCTCCCTGGCAGATCCTTTTCCTGCTCCAAGGTGATGATCGCTGCTTTTGAATACTGCGTCTATTTGAAACAATGTCCAGCCCTGTCTCTAGGAGGCAGTGAGGGGTCGCACATCGCGCCAGGAGCCCAGTCCCAGCGGGTCTGAGACCCTGGAGCTCGGTTTCCTAATAAGTCTTACACCATGTCCAAGGGTTTGGCCAGCGCTAACATTTCACGATTCTAAAAGGCAAGCCTCAGTCTTTTCTCTGTACTTTGCTGGGAAATTGCCTAACAGTCGTCAGTTGGGGTGTAAGTAACAGGTTTTATCCCTGGAAGAAGGCCAGCCTACCAGCTCTGCGGTGATGCGCCTCCTTCCCCACGGTTTGATTGATCGGCCTACCGAGGGGAGTGGATGTCTAGCATGCTGAACTGAAGTGGATAACACAACCGCAGCGGGGAGACCCGAGGAGCACGCTAAGAGGTCTCCGACACAGAGCTTCAAGGCTGCCTGGAGCAGTTCCTGCGGGGAAGCGCTGGTGGCCAGCAGACAGGCCTGCTCTTCCGGCTGGGAGGCTGATTTGCAAACGGTGGTGGATTCTGCAAATGGCCATTCAAAGGAGGAGGCTGGTAGTCATAGAAAATCTTTTCAGCCTCCCAAACACAGACACATGACATCGTCTTTTAAAATGAGGCAATCTGTCTGCCATTTGTTCATTCTGAACATCAACAAAAAAAAGCCATGAATTTCTTGAGGTTGGAGATGGAGATCTTTATTCATTTTTATATTCCCTGGCTCTCAGCGTATTACTGGGTCGTGCATAATAAATAAATGCTGGTCAATGAGGAAATGAACGCATCCGTTTTCGCATCAGTTAAATGCAATTAATAGCTAGAAGCTGGGCTCAGGTCGTAAACCACTTCTCCGCTAAGTGAACTTGGTTTGGTTATTTAGGATCTCTATACTTCAGTTTCCTCCTCTATAAAAAAAGAAGCTGATAGTACCTACATCCTAGGGTTGTTGTGAGAATTAAATGAAGCAATGTAAACAAAGAACTTAGCATAGTGCCTGGCACGAATAAATACTCAGTACATGTTGGCTCTACCTTTTATCCTCTTTGATTCCAGGAGTTGTTTTACATCATTTGCCCACGGAGATGTAAAAAATTATAGATGCCCAGGGCCTACGACTGAAGATGATGGCTCTGGGAGTCCAGGCAGGGCAGTTTAAAAACTCCATGGTGGTTCTGATGATCAGCCAGGTTGAGAACTACAGCTCTGTTCAAATTTCTGTGTGGATGAAATCACGCAGAATTTATGTAAACTTTGGATTCCTAGGAAGCACAATGCCAGATTCTGCAAGGGCCCTTCAAACTGGTACATGCTGTGCTCATTTGTTGAGGGTCTTTAGGACTTGTCCTTTTTCCTTCCCTTCATAGGTAATGATGACCACAGCAGCCAACATTTATGGAGTGCTTTCTGTATGTCTGGCATTGTGCTAAATGCTTTGAATATATCTCACTTAATCTTCTCCATAAACTCAGAAAGAGTAACTTTCTTAACTTGTTATGGCACAAAATTGGGGTTCTCTTGCCCAAGACACATTAAAAAAGCCAATTATAACAGCATCAGCTTTTGGGAAAAGAAATGTAGCTTTATTTTTTGATATCGATCTGCAAGGAGACAGCAGGCATGTGCCCTCAGATCTGTCTCCCAGATCCAGGGCTTGGGGGACAATTTACGGGATGAAGGGCAGGGCAGTCTGATGTGTGGAGACAGATGATTGGAAGTAAAGAGAAGTGAGGCAATTGATGATCTGCACAAGCCTAGTCAAGCTTCATCCCTCTTAATAGGACCTGTGTTCACAAAATGGCAGCCTTACCATGATCTGAGGGTAGAGTTTTTAGCTTCTTGACGTCAAAAAGATCACTTACCCAGCACTTGCACAGGCCCACTTGATGGGTTGGTGATCTCAGCAGGCCTGAACTGGACAAGGGGTCTCGGTTCCTGAAAGACAACTCTTAATTACTCTGTTGATCAGCCGGGGTTGGTTGAACTGGTCCTGGAGGGCCCACCGTTACAGAACTCACATACATCTCAAGTGGCAGAGCCAGGATTTAAGAGCAGCTCTTTCAAGTCCTCATTCACTGCCCAGAGGTCCCCAAGCTCAGACTTGATCATTGGAATTACCTGGAAGGGCTTATGAACACGTTGCTGGGCCCCCATCCCGGAGTGTTTGGTTCAGCAGGGCTAAGGTGGGGCCTGAGAACTGGCACCTCTAACCAGTTCCCAGGTGGTGCTGATGCTGCTGGTTCCACTTGAGGAAGGTCTTCTCCCTGCCTTGCTCTCACAGTTTACACCTCTAAAATCCACACCATCCACTTTAACGCTTGGAATTCTGTTCTCCCGAGACTGCTTAGAGAAAAAGAGTGTGGTCGCCTTGATGCTCCTCGTCTTTGCTCTCCCCCTAAAAAGCACAGAAACTTTTTATTTGAAGGATTATGTTATTATTTACTGTAAGGAACAGAGGAGAGATAAAACGTCTGTAAACCTGGAGATGTCACAGCATCCCATACTCTAGAGCCTGTCTCCATTTTGAGACAGTAACTACAAACCCTGTCTGCTTTTATCCCTGAGGATGTAGCTCACAAACCTCTGTCCCCTTTCAAACTCCCAAAAGTAAAGGCCAGCTTTCCTCCTTCCTACATGAAAGCCCACTTTCCTGGTATACAGAAGGCAGAAGAGCAATTAAAGCAAACCAATGGGTGATCCACCCTGGAGAGATGGAACTGAGAGCTCCTTGGCCAAGGCCAGCTTGATTACAGCCCCATTCCTCACCGGCCCCAGGCGCCTGTGACTTGCTCTGTCCCAGGTCCTGGGAGCTGGTGATTCCAGAGCCTGGGAAACCTGCACGTCACAAGGACAGAGAGTCCCTGTCCCTGAGATTAGAACCACATTCCAGGCAGCCCAAATTAGAACGCTTAGAGAAAACATTCTGTAAAGACAATGTGACCCAAGGTCTCATCTCTCTTCGGTGCACACAATTAGGTATGTCAGGTGCAATCTGATTAACGGGCCGGCTCTAGGAACCCCCAAATCCCACCTAGACTGGTTTCTATGGGAACGCATGATGCAAGCTCCAAACAGGTGACTTGCAAACATTTGGAGCACAATGTCTTTGCAAGCCAGGGGCGCTAGTTCTAAATCTGCAAGACAGAGCTGGACCTTGGGCGCTCCGTGCAATGTGAGCAGGACTATCGTTTCAATGTAAGCATGATTCCCTTTTAGGAAAATGCAATAGAAATGTCTTCTAGGCAAAGGAGGCTTCTGGGAAAGCAAGTCCATCTGAGACAGACTGTTGCTATTTTGGTGTTTGTTTTAGTCAGCTGAAAGTCTGTACCAGCGATGCATCTGACCGCATTCTTATTTCCAACCTTTTGGCCCCTGTGTAGATTCTATTTCAAATTTCAACAGCTAGAAACCTGTAAGCATCGCAGTTCCCAGAATTTGGGTAGCTCTGGCTCTTGTGAGTTCCAAACGCTGATGGGCTTTTTTTTTCCCAACTATTTTAAAAATATTTCTTTGGAGCTTCAGTTTCTCCCTGTTTGAAGCATGAGTTTGAATTCTTTTAAAAAATCTGATAAAGGTCACATATTGGTCATTCTTCTCACTACTGCTTGATGTAAGATGGTTGTCAAAAGTATAGTACAGAGATCATTAAAAGTTACTGCCTAATTAAGTGTATGCATAGAAGAAAAGATCTGCTCGACTTTACACTGAGTTATTAACAGAGGTTACCTTAGGGAAAGGAGGGAGGTGAAATTTTCTAATTGTATTCCTTGTGCTTTCTACCTTAATAAGCAAAAAGCAGACCAAAGCAACATGTTTACATATTTCTATAATGTTTGAAAAATTTTTAACAAGGGACTTGTATTACTTTTATGAAACAGAAAGGTAAAAGGAAGGAAAACAATAAACGTACTTTAAAACTGTATCACCTTATTTAAAAGATGGATTTTTCTGTTTAAATAGAAATATTATGTAGGTTTCCAGAGTAACTCACCAAAGTCTCCAGCAGGCTATCCAGTGACAGCGCTCTTGGAAAGCCAGGAAACAGGAGCCAGAAGCACATGCCATAAGGAGGGACTCTGGGCTGGCTGAGAACCTACGTGGTGCTTGCGTCCCCCAGGATGCCACTCTCAGAGCCTCTTGAATTGGTCCCAATATCTGCCTGGATTCCCAGAGTCACAGCTACTTCGAAGTGCCCTGCAATCAATACAGTGCAATATAAACGGTAAGTATGGTAATAATTCCTCTTCAGTGAGCTGAAATTAGACTTCCAAAGCTTGAGTCTGATCACTCACTTCCAGTATCTCATTGACTTATCTCTGAGAATTGGATTCCATCACTGCCTCAGGTTGAATAATATGTCTGTCTTCATCACAGTAAATGAGTTGCCACTGTAGCTTCCTTCCTTTCAATTTTCCTTTATTGTTAAGAGAGTATCTTTTCCATCTCTCTCTATGCTATCGGTTGAATTGTTGCTGTTAGTGATAGACCAGAAATCTTTTTGAAAGCTGTCATATTTCGTAAGCCACTAGATATTTTCTTAAAAAGAGTGATGCATCTAAATTCCTTTAACTACGTTCCTCTATCTTCTTGTGGGGATCAAATATGATCACATATGTTCAAGCGTTTTGTAAATTGTCAAGTATTCTGGCAATACAAAGTATTATTATTTTTAGTCCTATGTGTATCCCGGTCATAGAAAAGCCCTTTAACACTGCCAAAAGTAAAATATATGTCCATTTATGCTTTATCATTTTGTCAGTATTTCATACGCAGGCACATATGTTTCCTTCACATTTACTATTTGGATCCATGATATCAACCACTTGTGTCGTTAATGCCTGTTATGTTTATTGTGTTTATTTTTACTAATTATTCTCTCCTATTCTGATGTATTAAAGATTATAAACTAAAAAATGACTAAAACCAGGTTCTATCACATGTATGATGAGTGACTATATAAACTAATGAAACCTTTCTTGATCAGATCCTGTGTTTAGATTGATCTTCGTTTCCATTCATTCACCAAGTATTAACTGAGTACCAAGTACTAAGTGAGCACCAAGTATTAACTGAGTACCCTTAGGTACTGGGTTTACTGTGATGAAGGGAAGAGGCACAGCCCTTGGCTCGTTGAAGCTTTTGGTTCTATGACTTAATTTTCTAAGCAAGTGAGAATTTCATTAAAGCGTCTTTTTATTTCAACCTTTGTGGTTGATATTCTTTCTAACTGTATTTCTTCTACTTTCCACCTTAATAAGTAAAATGTGGACCTAAACTACATTCTTATTTCTTGCTTACAAGATCTGCAGTGCTTCCAGTCACCCCTCTGAGTATCAACTGTTTTTGTACGTGTGGATCTGGAGGGCCCAGGAGACTGGGCTGCATCTGTGCTGAAGCTGGACTGTTGGGCCTGGGAATTCAGAGGGACTGTGGGCGAAGGGCTGGTTCCCAGAAGTAGGATCAGCAACTGAGTCTCTGGCAAATGACTCAGAAGCAAGTAGCCTTGTTCTGGGGGACAAAGCGCATGCCTAAGGGGTCATGGCAAGAGAGGTCTCCAGTCTGGGTGGTCTCGTGAGATGGAATAGAAGGATTTCTGAATAGATGACATGGCATCATGGAATCCAGGACAAGGGAGGGAGTTCAGAACTTTAGATGGAAGGCTGGCATCACCAAGAGATTTGTCCATGGATAATAGTGTCCCAACCCTGAGCAGAGCTGGAAACCTAGAAATGGTAACTGGTCATTGCAAGGTACAAACCCAGTTAAAATAGCAAGGGTATCAGAAAGAGACCATGGTCAGCAGCCCAGTATCAGACCTGGAGTGCTGTGAGAGGGTCAGCAAGGTGAGTTGAGGCCCGAGGTCTGTATACAGAGCCTGATTCAGGTCAGGGTGAAGGCTGGGTCTACAGGTGGGAACTGGTCCAGCCCTACAGGGGTTGAGGGCTGGAGGAGAGGGAGGGAAGCAGACAGGTCCCCTGCCTTTCATTGTGTGACTTATTCACTTGCATGAGGGCCTCCCTTTGGGGGGGCAGGTGGGCTGGGACCCAGCCTACATTCTGCTCATCAGGCCTTGTGCCCTCATGCAGGGCTGCGACTGTCCCCAGAAGGGGCACTTTTTTCTGGTTCATAAAAAGGTACCACATGGGCCAGTATTGGCTTTGGAAACTTGATATTCAGAGGCTAGAAATCAATTTAAAATATCCCAGATGATAGGTGTATATTTTGTACCTTAAGTGTATTAGGTAGAAAAAATTCTTGACAAAGCTTCCAAAGTACCCAGGACTAAGGTCTCAGAAACAATTCAATGGTTAAAGAAATGCTAAAATTCGTATAGATTCAAAGTGCCTTGGAATTGAGAATGAGTCAGAAAAATGTTGCTTCTGAAGAGTGTCAGCATGCTCAAACTCCTTGAATTTACACTATTAGAAAAAACATTTATGTGGTCTTTGGACAATTTTTTATCATTTTGGCCCTCCAACTATTGCTCTCTGTATTATGAGAGAAGTGTCTATTGTTACTTCTCACTGGGCACTAGTAACATATTTTAGTGAGATTTGACCCCTAGGATTTTCTCTTGCATATAAAAGTAATAACCTCTTAGAATGTGATTATCTAGCATGAGAAAATATTTCACTACATAGTAAATTACATGCCATTTAAAAAATAGCGTTTTATTTAGGTCAACTATACAGGGCCCAATGCCCTTTCTAAAACATTCAAAGTATCTGATGGATTCATTGCCGAGTGCACTATAAATAAACACAATCTCAAATGCCAGACAATGGAAATGTGCTAGGGGATACATCAAGGCTGCACCATTAATGATGCCTCTTTCCAGGTGATGGAAAGAGCCTGGACCAGTTGTCTGGAAGTGATGTTCTAGTTCTCAGTCCTGCTGATGGTGGCAGATGATTGTCTCCAGGTCTCTTAAGATGGGCTTCATTTTCCTCCTCTCAAAATGAGGGAAAGATTGAGTAAGTCAGCGTTCTTTAAAGTACGTTTCATGGCACATGCCATTTCCAGAAGATGTTGGATGTTACTTAGGGGGGAAAAAAGGGGTTTGTGATCAAATAAGTTTGACAAACAAACTATAACAGGTTTCTTTGCTTCGGGACTCTCAAAGTCACAAGAGGAGGACACAGAAAGCAGTGCTTCTGTAAGTTATGTGACCAAGGAACCCTTTATTTTGGAGCATCTCATGCACTTCAGACTGTAGTTTGAGAAATATTGAACTGGTGAGTCACTAGGATTCTTTCTACTCCTCCAAACTCTAGGATTCCAGCTGGGTTTGGAGAACTGAGGCTATTCTGTTTACAGGACAGACAGCAAGGCCTCTCCTTCCTCCTGCAGCTCAAGGTCAAATCTGAAATTTAATGTCTCCGCTCTGCAGCTAGTCTGAACCTAAAGGGCGGTCAGTGTGGGGAAGACCAGATTTCATGAAGGGGGCAAAACTTTAGTTCTCCTTAAGCCAAAAATAATATCTCCCTTTCCCACGTCACATTTAGAGCTATTCTTCACATTCTAAGAGAGAAGAAAGAGAGCTATTTGTTGGTGGAGGAAAAGCCAAAATGGTCATGAATAATCTACTTCATTCCAATCAATTAGGAAGAAAAATGCAGTTCCCAAAGCACATTCTGAATTGGTACAGTTGAGAAACCAAAATAGACCGACTTACAGTAGAATTAGATTTACTATTTCAAGCATCCTATATATTTATCCTTATTTGGTTGCTTTTCACGGAGTCGCATGACTATGGAAATGGGAGTGACCTTCAGAGGTCATGTAGCAGAGCATCTTGTATCCAGGAAGGACTTCGCTCAAATTCTTCTAATTACAGCTTCAGCAGCAGATCCATCTTGACTCCTGATTGTAGAGCAACCACTTGGCTCAGGCATATCCTACCGTATACGTAATTTCTCTTAAAGGAACCAACTCAATGTACTTGTGGTTATGGAAGTAGTATGTACAGGAGAAATTCACTGATGGATGCCAGTCACATCCTTAGCTTCTTAGAAAAATGGCTGTAGGCTGTTCCACTTGCACAGGTTTCTATGTTTCATGTCATATGACCAAGTGGCCCTGAGCAAGCAGATTGGGCCAGGATCACCACCAGACCCAAAGACAGTCATCTGTAGGCCCACAACTGTCCCCACTAGGAGCCCGGTTTATTGCACGGTTCACCAGATCTGCAACATGTATTGTGACATATGTTTTGACTCCTCCCTCTTTCCTGCAACTCTGCTATTCTCTCTCCTCATGTCCTGAAGCTGTTCTTCAAGGACTCCTACTCAGCCCCCCTTCCTCTGTCTGCCATACTGTCATCCAAGTGATCTTTCATGGTGCTGTCACTAGCCGTTACGGCCTCTTTGCTAGAATTGGGAAAATGCACCCCTCTCTCACATACAACTGTTTTAGATTAGGAGATCATTGGACACCTGCACACATGTGCCACGTGCTTTCCCACCCACCCCCTCTCTGGAAGCCAAAGCCCACATGGACACCAGGAGCCGAGTGGCTGGCTATCCTTCCTATTATTACTTGCAGTGGGTTCGAAGACCCCCAACCCCACCCCCAGCCCATTGTGCATTTTACTCCAAGAGTCATACCTTATTCCAGGTCCTGGCTTTTCTCTGTTTGCCCTGCTCCACTGTAGCGCTGTGCCCATAATCGAGCACATCACTGATGGCTCAAACAGAACTCTGGGCAGTGCTGTACTCTTATTTCAGTAGACTTTCAACAAAGTCACTATCTTTATAACTTTATCGGTAAGGTTGGTTGTATTTGAAGCTGATTGAGTACCCATCCCAAAGAGTATTTATTTATGTATCTCCTAGAAGCAAACACTTGAGGCTATGCTGCAGGTCTTTCTCCTCAGCCCTGGCCATTTCAACATATGTGTAAGCAGCTTGCACCTAGACTCTAGAAGACATGCCTATAAAATTTTACAGAAGGTGCAAAATAGGAAAGTTTAATAATAAATGAGAGAAATGTCTCAAAATTACTTAGGCAGACTATAACAAAAGTCAAAAACAAATAAAGTGAACTTTAACTGGGATAAGTCAAATTTTCAGAAAATATACAAGTGCAAGATGGGAGAGATTTGGCCTAAAGCGCTGCCTGTGAAAAAGACACAGACCATTTAGTTGGCAATGATGCTGAGACAGTAAAGGTAGTTGTGTGCCTGCCTGTGAGAGGTCTGCCTGCCCAGCTCCATCACTTCTGGTCCATCTTTGAGGAAGCATCCTCAGAGAGCAGGGCAGGTGTGGCGGACGGTGACTGAGATGGTGGGATATCTTAACCGTGTAATCTACGAAAAAACAGTTGAAGGGAAGTGCTCAAGAAGAGGGTAGAATCTCCCAGAAAGCAGAAAGGAGAAGTTAGACTAGGCACATTTTGTCTGTAAATAAGAACCTTCTAAAAACTTGAAATGTCCCCAAAATGGAATTAGGTACTGTGAATTATGTCGTTTCCTGTCACTAGGACTTTCTGAGCAGAAGTTGGATTAGTATCTGATGGAGATGATGTAGAGGAAATTCCTGTCCTAGTGACAGTTAGAACTTCCAAGAAGGCTTATGTCACAGAACATGAGCCGACTCAGCTCTGCTGTCTCTGAAACTCAGTTTTGTCAGCAGAGCAAGAGCAGATTCATCTCTCGGGGAAGAATCCCATTAATCAGGCTCGTGGGTCTGAATGCCAGCTTAATACTGTGTAGAGAAAAATGTGGAGAGAACCATCAGTGGAAGCCAGAGGACAAGCAGAAAGTTGCATGTGACACCCCTCTTTCAAGCTCTGGCAGATTAAATAGATAATAACAAATCAGGTAAACTTTTCAAATGAATTGAGGGTTCAGTAAGGGGACCAGCGGTAAAGTCAATCTTATGAAAATCTTTGGTTTTCCTATATATTAGCTATAGCTGATTAAAACACAAAACAGAGAGGAAAGATCCCACTATGGGATGATCACAAAAGTCAACAGATACATGAAAGAAGACTTGATGACACCATATCTCTGGTTCAGAAAACTTAACTGTACAAGTTGTCGAGTCTTCTCAGCTTATGAATTTAATGCGATACCTGTTGAAATCCAAATAGGAACATTTTAAAAACTTGACAGAATGATTCAAAATTCATCTGAATAATAAACATTTCAAGAAAGGTCAAGAAATTTTTGAAAAAGCACTATCATGAGGATGCATCGTTGCGCTGCGTTGCCCCACAATGGTAAAACGCATGATAAGTTACATTAATTGCTTAGTGTGTACATAGCACACAAATTACATAGCACACAGCACATTAAATATTTAGCCATAGCACAGAAATAACTAACTAGATCCAGGGAACAGAACAGTAAGTACCAAAATGGATTAAGTGTCTCTAATAGCTTAGTAAACAATTAGGATATTTCAAATCAGCGGAGAAAATTCAGAGACGATTTTGAGACAACTGGCTGATCATCTGGAAAAAAGTTTGATTTCTAACTCATGTTACAATGAAACCATGAAAGTAATGAAAGATAATGTAGATGACTATCTTCTGGAATACATCCTTGAGTTGGGAAAGAACTTTCTAAGCATGAAACCAAAGAAATAAATATAGACCGATTTGACTATATAAACCTTAAAACTGTTCCATACACATGGCGGACAGTGTAAATTTTCTCACTTAATCCCATCTCCTCTTTGCTCCTGCCTGCCCCTCACTTGCTGCTAGGAGTGGCCATGTGACAAGTTCTGACCAATGGGCATAAGCAAGAGTCAGCCGGTGTTGTCTTTTCCTCCACCTCCTCCTTCTGCCTGGAACACAGACTTGATGGCTAGCACTGCAGCAGCCATTTAGTGGCCATAAGATGACAAGCAGGAGGAGGCCAAGAGGGGGCAGGAAAATGTGTGTCACTGTCAACCCTCTGAACCAGTTTCAGCAGCTTCCTCTCTATGAGGTGCTTGTTATGTAAGATAATAAGACCTCTTTATTTAAGTCAGTGGAGTTGGGTTTCCTGTAGCTTAAAAGGCAAATGCAGGTGTAGTGGTTAAGTTCACATGCTCCGCTTCAGTGGCCTGGGGTTCACGGGTTCGGATCCTGGTCATGGGCCTACATACTGCTCATTAAGCCATGCTGTGGCAGCGTCACACATACAAAATAGAGGAAGATTGCCACAAACGTTAGCTCAGTGAAAATCTTCCTCAAGCAAAAAGAAGAAGATTGGCAACAGATGTTAGCTCAGGGCCAATCTTCTTTACCGAAAAATAAAATAAAATAAAAAGTCAAATTCATTCCTAACTGAGTCTGAGCTTAAGGCAAAACACCATATTGCAAAAAAAGGCAAATGAACTGAGAAAAGTATTTGCAATACATATCACAAAAGTTAATATCCCCATTAATATAAATATCTCTATATTAAATAAAAGATAGATACTCTGATAAAAAATGGGCAAAGAATATGAGTAGGGAGATAAAAAATTCAAATGTCTAATAAATTCATGGAAAAATTTTCAGCTTTACTAGTAATCAGAAAAATACAAATTAAAATAATAACCTAATGATTTATCACCTATGAAAATTGGCAAAAACTGCAACAATTATAATATTTTCTGGAAAGTAACCTGGCAAATGTATCGAAAGTCTTGGAATGTCCATGCCCTTTTGGGAATTCACGCAGAGAAATGGTTAATGAAGTGCAAAGATTTGCTATAAGGATGTCTCCTGCAGCATTGTTGGTAATTGCAAAATGATGGAAATGGCAGAAATGTACAATAATAGAGCTCTGGTTAAATAAATAATGGGATTTCCCACTTAAAAAATATATGTATCCATTAACCTTCTCTAGTAGAGGTATATTAGTTGACACAGAGATGTGCATTATTCATTTTTAAGTGAAGAGCAAATTGAAGAACATCTCAATAAGGATGAAACATTTCTATTCTTGTTAATATGTATGTTTGCATACTTATGTGTGTGAAAATGGCATGGAAGAAAATATATCAAGGCATTAACGCCGTCCCTGGGCTTGGTCCACATTTTCTCGTTATTTCCGTAATAAACATGTATTGCTTTTGAAATAAGAAAATCGTTACTATAAAAATGTTTCTTGATAAGCACAGAGTTGACACATGGGGAGTTAGAAGAATCGATTATTTAATGGCATGTGGCTGAGATAAGCTGAGGTGTTTGTCTCACTATAAGAATATTTTGGGTTATTCAAGCTTGTTCTTCTGCAAGGTAATTCATCGAGCACCGTGGATGTGTGTTTCTGCGACCTGCCTTTTGCTGGCCTCTTCTGACTGACGTACTTTTGCTTTAGATAGTTTAATGCATTCAGTCCAGCTAAAGCCAAGCCTTACAGTTCTAAGGGTCTTTCTGCTTTCAAGGTGACTTTGCCTTTCTCTGTTGTGATCCAGTAGAAGTGATTTAAAGTTGAACTCTCCAAGAGTAATCTTATTTCCCTGATTTCCAAGAACCAGAGGGGCGGATGGTAGAAAGAGACGTGGGTATGCCTCATGTAGCCCCTAAATATCGGCTGAGGGGTAAGTATTGGATTCCTATGGAAAGATAATCAGTACTTTGCCTTAAATGGAAAGAGCAGTGAGGAGGCAAATGAGCAATAACAAAATGAGCTTTTGATAGCTCGACTCTGGGAACTCTCATGCTGACTTTGAACTTCCCACTTGCCATATTTCTTAATGCATCAAGCTATGAGCAAGGATTGTATTTTCTTTACTGTATTTCTCAATCTTACTTCCAAGTTATACTAAAAATGACTGTTTCCCTTCAGGCAATTATCATCATGACCTTGCAAAAGCTACGTGTGCCAGTTGGAAATTCTCCAGAATTTCTTTTTCAGTGATGGAAAATATTTTATTAAACTAAGAGCCTGACTGATAGGGAAGTAGATTGCATGGAAAAATATTGAAATTTATTATAACTACATCTATCAACCAGGGTCTCAGCAGGAGATAGAAAACCTCGCAGGTGGCTCAACAGAACATTCTTTAATGAAGGGACTCCTCACAGAGGAGTGGGCAAGGTTAAGGAGACCAATAAGAGAGGCGAGGCGCCCAGACTACAACAGTGGGCAGCTGTTATAAACCCCGGGCCTGAAGGGAAACGGGGGCCCTCTGAGATTCGGAGTCAGGCAGAAGGCGCTCTCCCTGGCAGGAGTTGTAAGTTGTGGGAGACTGTCGTCCCAGAACCAGGCACCAAAGCATGAAGGGAACAGGGAGAAACTCCCCTACTTTCTGCCATGGAACGTCCTCTGGCGCTTCCATTGGCCAAATCATAACAGGAATCAGCTGAAGGGGACCCCCCGCCAGAGCTCTTTGGAGCACGGAGAAAGGCAGGGATGGGGAGGAATTGATCTGAGGGCCCAAGTGGAGAACGAGCAGCTCACTCCCTGAAGGAATGTTCTGCTGTTTGAAAAGAGATAACACATGGAGGACAATTTGGGCAGTGGCTAGCTGTGCTTCCTCAAGGTTCATCTATGTGTGGGTTTCAGGAATGTATCATTTTCAAGAGATAATAAAAAAATCGAGCCCAGTGGAGTCTCAGAGAAACGGACTGGATGTTTGTGTCTCCCCAAAATTCATGTTGGGCCCTAACTGCCAATGTGATGGTACATGGAGGTGAGGCCTGTGGGAGGTGATTAGGTATTTAGGTGGGGCCCTCAGGATGGGATTGGTGTCCTTATAGGAAGAGGAAGAGATCAGAACTTGCTCTCTCTTTTGTCATGTAAGGACACAGTGAGAGGGTAGCCGTCTAAAAACCAGGAAGGGAGGCCTCTCCAGAACCTGACCCTGCCGGCACCCTGATCTTGGACTTCCAGCCTTCAGAACTATGAGAAATAAATTCTCGTTGTTTAAGCCACTCAGTTTGTGGTTTTCTATTACGGCAGCCCGAGCTAAGACACATACTTAATATTTAAAAATGCATATATTGAAGGGGCTGGCCCTGTGGCATAGTGGTTAAGTCCTGCATGTTCCACTTTGGCAGCCTATGTTTGCAAATTTGGATCCTGGGCGGGGAGCTATACCACTGTCAAGCTATGCTGTGGTGGCAACCCACATACAAAATAGAGGAGGACTGGCACAGATGTTGGCTCAGGGCTAATCTTCCTCAAGCAAAAAAAAAAAAAGAGGAAGATTGGCAACAGATGTTAGCTCAGAGCAAATCTTCCTCACCAAAAAACAAAAAAAGCATATATTGAAGACAGTACTAGCTATCATATGGACATGCTTGGTGCCAGGCACCATGCCAAGAGCTTTACCTGCATGAGCTCATTTAAACCCCACACCTGTGGGTAGGTACTAGTGTCTCCACTTGACACAGGAGGAAGCTGTTGTCCATGGAGTTGTGCATCTCTTGCTCCAGGTCACAGAGCCAGCCAGGGCTTTCTATCTCTGGAGGGCAAACCTTTGGAACCAGTGGCAGGTGCTGCCACAAAGTGGGCCCCACTGTGCACACGCCCAGGGTACAGAGGGCAGCTGTTGGGGTCCTCAGCCACAGGAGGGCGGTGTGGATCTGAGCAATGAGGCAGGGTCCAGTGGTTTGCCTGCTTATCATCTGGTTCTTCTCACTGGATGATGGGAGGAACTTGGTGGGTCACGTTCATCACTCTATCCACACTCCCTGGCATACAATAAGTGCTCCATCATGTTTGTGAAATGAATACATGACTGGCACCTGATAGAATCAATGTTTGTAACTTGCATTCTTTCACCCGATCACTCTGTGGTCACTTTCATCGATGGGAAGCCTACCTAACTGTCTTTAGAGCGGTGGTTTGGAGGTGTTTTAAACACAGAGAGGTTGCCACTTCTGGTCTGGATTACTAAGGTCAGCCATCCACTAGGGGAGGCTCTGCCAGGGCGCTGTGAAGGGACACTGGTGCAGCGGGGCCAGCATCATCAGCACGATGACAGCCGGACAATGGCATGAAACATGTGCAGAACCAATCAGGTGTCATCTAAGTGTCTGTAAGAGGTGTGGCCTGACCACACAGGAAGATGGAAAGAATCCAAATTCAAACAGGTGGTGAGAGACTGGAGAAGGTTAACTGAAATCTTAATGGGATGCAGGTTTCCACTGCACTCCATCAGGCAGTAACGAAGAAAAAGTTTTGGAAGATTAGGTCTTGCTACCACTTGAAGCCAGGTGGCAAGGGCTTCAAGATGAACACCCTCCGCGAGGTGAGAACTTGGAGTCCCCCATTGTCCGACTACGAGAAAGGCTCACAGGTCCACCGTTGCTGCAGGTGGGATCGCCCGGGACGAAGGCAGGCTCAGACAAATGCAATCTCCTCTAAGTCTCGGCTGCCCGGCCAATGAGCAATTCCAACACCCTGGGAAGACAACCCAGGTTTCTCGGGGGTGACGAAATTATTCTCTCATTGGGGGAACTGTATTTCTGGCCCTGGGAAAGTTTACAATTAGCCACGGAGATGCTGAAGTAAATCAGATCCTAATATTCATACTTCTGTGCAGTTTGGGAAGACATCTGAAATCACTGAGAAAATCTGAGTGTACTTGGATTTCGTTGTTTGTAATAGAGAATTGGATGTATTAGAACACAGTCTAGTCCTGTGGGTCCAATTTAATGAGTAATTAAGTGACTGATTTTAGACTTGTGATTTAAATTAAGTACAAAAATTTGATTAAATTTATAAACAATATTGGAATGTTTAAGAGAACTTGAGAGTCACAGTATTTATAGGATTAATTTACTAGATTTATTACAGTTGTTTAAGTACTCAGAAAGACTATGCTGCTTAGGATAGGCATTTGAAGTAGTTCAAAAGAAAATTGAATCCATTAAATTTATAACTGCAGTTTAACATATTTGAGGGAATTTAATTAACAAAGATGTAAATGGGAGCGATTGTTTAAGGGAGTTTAGTCTGTTCGACTTGATATAATTGGTCATAAACGAAAGAAAAAGTGAAATTAATTATTGTTGTTTTACTAGATGTATAAGCAGAGTAAGAGCTGTAATTTGAAACCGGAGACGCAAGGAAAACTCAGTTTGAAGATCTGGCATGCCTTCCTCCTTCCTAGCTCCCTAAAGCCTTTCCCCAAGAGGCTCAGGGGTCCTTGTGGCTTTATGAGATTAGTGGAGGGGCTGCCTAAATGGCCTTGGGGACAAGCAGTGGGTGTGCCGCTGCCCCTCTTGAAGGCATCAGGGATTACACTGCCCATAGGGTCAAAAGGAGGTCTGGCTCTGCTTCTGGGGCAGGTGCATTATGAGAAAGCCACACACACTCTTCCTAAAAAGCAATGCCCTTAGTAACAGAGGCCAACATCGGATGGAACCAGACCACACGTGGCAGAGCCCAGGATGGCACCTCCATCCCAAACTCGCCCACTTGATGCTTTTGCCTAGAATGGAAGCTGGTCCTAGAGTAATATCAGTGATTACTATTAGTCCAGTGCTAGACAGACACCATTACCACTTACCTCTACCTCAAGTTCATATGGTAGCTGGTCTAAAGGAACAATAATTCGTGTTTTAAAGATGATAAGCATTACTCAGCTTTCAATAATGCATAGATCTGGGGCCTGGCAGGACAAACAGAAGGTGCACTTATCTGGCTGGCAGTAATTAGAAATGGAATGGCACATTTTGAGCCAAAGAATTAAGTAGCCCCCAAAGAGAAGAGTCAGTACTGTAAGAACAACACACTGGCTGTATCTCCATCATTTACTGGAGTCTCCAGCTACGCTCAAACCTGGATACGTAAACTACAAGCAGCATCTCCAAACAAAGACCCACCACAAGACAGAGGACAAGCATGACATCGATGTGATAGGTACCCAATAAGAAACTCTTGACTCTCATAGACACCCAGAGGTTACATCTGGTGTCTCCGAGCTGACTAGTGATGAAGCAAGCACGATGCCCTTTTTACAGTGATTTTAGTTAAGCTGAGCAAAGGTAAAACCGAAATTATGTGGATTCCATTTAAATGGGATTAGGACTCAGTAAAAGATGCTTTACTCCATGGATAATATGATTTATTCTGGACCAATTGTGTAAACAAAATTGGAGTGGTAAAATTAATATGCATATGAACAGATTTTCCAAAACATGCTCATATCCTTTAGAAGCACCACCTTGCTGTAATTGATATGGAAAGTATCTGTAATTTTCAAAGCTAATCTGAGGATTTCCCATTGTTAGCTTAATTTCTGAAAAATGTTCTTAACAGTAAAAAAAAAAATCTATTAGTGAGACCATTTTTTTCTAACTTAAATTGACCTTTAACTACTAAGACTCATGAGAGAGTTCTTTCACGAGATTTTGATTAAGATGGAAAGGAAGATTTATTTCAGGCAAAGCAAATATGATCAAAGACTCAGAAGTACATTGGGGCCTTTTCTGGGAAAGTTCCCTTATTCCCCCAGGTTAAGATAGAAGCATCTTTTCCAGATTCCCCAAGTGCAGTGTGCACATCTGTGCCACAGCCCTCCCCGACATCATGTGATCATTGGTTGGTATGTTTCTTTCTCTTTCTAGACCAAGAGCACCTCGAGGACAGGAACTATGTCTTTCTTTGTATTCCTGGCATCTAGCTCAATCCCAGGTGCTCAGCAGACACTGAGTAGATATGTGCTGTATGACTGAGGGGATGGTCCAGTTGCGAGAGACAATGGGCTTGTATTATGTGGAAGGACTGTGCGGCGGACAGGGTGAATCGACCCTCAGTACTTATTCCAATCTCCTCTACAGACTTTCCTGTACTGCAGAGGCTAGAAAGTCGAAAGCCACATTCCCAGACCCCCGTGCAGCCAACATTCTGTATGTGAATTACATTCTACCAATTAGATGCACTTTACTGAAATTTGGAAGTGGGAAGTGAGATGGGGGTCATCTTTTCTTACGTTGATTGATGCTGTGGGCAAGCAAGGTTGTGGAGAGACTGGGTTGATCCCCAAGTGTCCAGTCACTCATGTTACAAGTTTTGAGTGCCTGTAGGGTGGCTGAGTAGCTCCCTGATATCTGGATTGCAGCTGTGATGGGGTGTTTTTGAACCCAACACTTGCAGCTGCAGGCTCCTCCCGTCCACCTGCCTGATGGTGACAGACATAGAACTCCACTGGAGATCCAGTTTGGTGGTCTTGCTTTGGGGGTCATTCCTGGAGCTCAGCTTGAAGAATGCGCCTTCAGCCTCCCAATAATTCTGTAAGCCCTGACTTCCCTGTATCAAATCTCTTTCGGCTTAAGATAACTGGGGTGGTCTCTGTCTCTTGCCTCTGAAGTCTGACTGACATAGTGGAAAGAAGAAAGGGAGCCAGTTGAAAGAAAATTCAAAGGAAGACTTGATATGACTTGACAACATGATGTGGAGAACAAGGGAGATAATGCAGGAGAGGTGCCAGACAAGGTGCTTGGAAATGAGAAGCACCACAAACCCTAGTATGTGGGGCAGGAGGGGTTCATTCAGTTGTAGACTTTGCGTTCACCATGTTAATGGATCACGTAAGCACAGATGCCTGCCGAAGGACAGGAGAGCAATAGGGCCTGCAGATAGAGACTTAAGTCCTCAGCAAAAATCTAGAAACTAAAAGTAGGTGGGGTAGATAAGCCTCCTGAAGAAGTCATTGTAGGGAACAGAACTGAGAACCATTTCTTCTTAGTTATTATGCTTTTAAAATAGAAGGATAGTATACAGTAAAGGGTGCATACCTTTAGTACTCAGTTCAATGAATTTTTACAGAGGAAACACGATTGAGTAGATCAAGATATAACATTACCAGCACTAGAAACCTCCCTCATGCTTCGTCCTAGCCAAAAACCTTTCCAAAGGTAACCATTATTCTGATTTGCTGTCGCTGCAGTTTTCCTAGTTTTTGGAATTTATATACATGAAATCGTGCAGTATGTATTCTTTTGTGTCAATGTCTGGGTGTTTTTTTAAACTTAACATGGTATTTGTGAGATTTATCCATGCTAAGCATTTACCAATAGTTCGTTCATATTCATTGCTATATAGTATTCCATTGCATGACTATTCCACTATTTATTTATGTATTCTATTCTTTATTTTTCTTCCCAAAGGCCCCCAGTCCATAGTTGTATATTCTAGTTGTGAGTACCTCTGGTTCTGCTATGTGGGACGCTGCCTCAGCATGGCCTGATGAGTGGTGCCATGTCTGCACCCAGGATCCGAACCCACAAAACCCTGGCCCACTGAAGCAGAGCATGCGAACTTAACCACTTGGCCACAGGGCTGACCCCTATGTATTCTATTCTTTATGGATATTTGTGTTATTTTTAGTTTGGGCTATTGTGAATAGTGCTAAAATGCACAGTGTTCTTGTACATGTCTTTTGACGCATTTCTGTTGGGTATATACCTAAGAGTGGAAATGTTGGATAACAATGTATGTGTTTAGCAGATTCTGCCAGTTTTCCAAAGTGGTTTTTTCAGTTAGCTTTTGCTGCATAACAAACCACCTGAAAATGTAGTGGCTTAAAATAATACCTAGTTGTTCTCTGGATCAGCCTAGTGCACAGGACTTATCTGAGATAGCTTGTCTGTGTTCATGTGTGTGAGCTGGGCTCAGTCCTGTATTTGCAGTCCGCTGGCGGCTGATGGCCTCATTCACTTGTCTGGCAGTTGACTGGTTATCAGAAGGAGTGATGGAGCCGACTAAGTAGTGGGTCATCCATCATCTGGCAAGCTGGCCTGGGCTCATTCACATGGTGGTGGTGGCAGCGTTGCCAAGGGCAGCACAAGAGAGCAACCTCCAACATATCACTCTTTTCAAGCTTCTTCTGATGTCACATTTGCTAATGTCCTATTGACCAGAGCATACCACATGGCCAAGCCCAGATTCAAGGAATGGAGACATAGACCTTTTAGAGGGAGAAACTTCAGAGGCAATTGCAAATTATGTGTATCAGTCACAAAACACTCACACAGATGAGAAGAATTTGTGGCCATTTTTAAATTTGCCACAGTATTTGTACCAATGTACATTCTTACCAGCAATGGTGAGAGACCAATTGCGCATGTCCTCACCGATACTTAGCATTTGTCAGTCCTTTTCACTTCGGCCGTTCTGCTGGGTGAGTGGTGGTGTTTTACTGTGTTCTGAATTTTCATTTTCCTGGTGACTAAGGATATCAAACACCTTTCATGTGCCGATTGCCCATGTGGATGCACTTTTTTCTGAAGAGCCTATTCAAACCTTTTGTCTATTTTTAAATTGGATCATTGACCTCAATTATTTATAGGACACACACATACACATACATATATATTCGTTATTTATGTATTCTCACACTTCGTCGCTTGTCTTTTCATTATTTTCATTATTTTAATGGTGTCTTTTTGATAAACAGAAGTTCTTAATTTTAATAAAGTTCAGTTTTCCACCTTCTCTTTCACATTTAGGGCTTTTTTGTGTCCTGTTTAAGAACTCTTTGCCTACCCCAGGTTATGATGATATTGTCCTAGCTTATCTTCTGTATTATTCTACCTCTCACATTTAGGTCTATGATCCATTTGGAATTGATTTTGGGGTATAGGTAGGGGATTAAGGTTAATTTTTTTCCCATATTGATCCATCACCATCTATTGAAAAGACCACCCTTTTTTTCTGGACTCTCTGTTATATTCCAGTGACCTGTTTTATTTCCTCTCACCGATACCACAGTAATTTAATTTAGATTTCTAATGAATTTTGGTATCTGGTAGTGTAAGTCTTCCAATTTTTTCTTCTTTGTCAAGATTATTTTCACTTTTCTTGGCCCTTTGCATTTCCATATACATTTTAAAATCAATTTGTCAATTTCCAATATCTCAGCGACCTATAGGCATTTGTTAAAATTGGGATTGCATTGAATCTATTGATTTGGGTAGAATTAACCCTTAAAATATTGGGTCTTCTAACCTTTGAACCTGGAATATTCTTTCATTTATTTGGGACTATTTAAAATCCTCTCAGGAATGTTTTGTAGTGCTCAGCAAAGAGAACTTGAACATCATCAATTCAATTTATTCCTATCTATTTGATGATGTTTGCTATTACTGTAAATCTAAATCATTTTCTAATTTTTTTTTTTTGCTAGCATACAGAAATATGGTGTTTGCATCAGAGTTGTCTCATCATTGCCCTTTTGAGGGTAATATGTCTTTTTTCTCTATTTACTATTAGGATTTTTTCCCCTTTTACCCCTGGTTTTCAGTAATCTTACTAGGATGTGCCTAGGTGCTGCTTACTTTAGTATTTATCTCGCTGAGGGGTCACAGAACTTCTTGAATCTGTGGCTTGATGTCTTTTGTCAGTTTTGGGAAATAGTTTCTGCCCCATTCTTTCTCCTCTCCTGGAGTTTTAATTACACATGTTGGAATTTTCCAGCACATCCCAAATAGCTCTTTCACTCTTTTCTCGGTTTTTTTCCCTCTGTGCTTCAATCTGGATTTTTGGACTGACTTATCTCCCAGTTTCTAATTCTCTCTTCCACTCTTAATCTATCATTAAATCCAGTTTTTGAATACTCAGTTCGGTTACTGTATTTTTCAGTTCTCAAATTGCTATTTAATACTTTTTAAATACGCTCCAGTTCTTGGCATAATTCTCCATATTTTTATCTATTTCCACGACCATTTCGATTGTAGTTATTTTAAAGTCTAAGTCTGAGAAGCTCAACACCTGGATCACACGTGATTCTCTTCCTTTTATCTTGGCTTTTATTTCGCTCTTGAATTTTGGTCCTTGGTCATATTTTCTGTCCTCCCTGTTCATGTGGATTGAATGATGGACCTTGTGTATAAAAAATTATAAAGACTTCAGATGACGATTACCTTCCTACGGAGAGGACTCAATTTTATTTCAGCAAGTTGCTCACCTTGATCCAACCAGGGACTGAGCTGGCTGGAGCTGTCTCAGGTTTTGTAAGGGCTATTCTTTCTCCGAGTTATTCACCCTTACTGCTCGGGTGTGGCCCTGCAAACTGTCACCTGAGACAGTTTGGAGTGGGTACCAGGACTCCACATTTTGGGAGGGTCCTGAACTCCCAAGTTTTGTCTTCCTAGCACCATGAGACCAGTAAATCTCTGGTGACCCTTTGAGTCTGAGAAGCTGTCTGTTGTCCGGTTGCTTGGTTTCTTCCTCCTGGACCGTGCCTGCATAGTTTGGGAATAGGTCAATCCTTTGCGGGGGGAAATTGCACAGAGAATGTGGGGCTCCCTTCTGTGGGATGCTGACCTCTCAAGTCCTTTTGGTTTGATACCCCTGAATTCTACTTTTTGTCTCCCCTGTCCAGGAAGACTCCTGAAGCACTAGATTATTTATTTATTAGTTTGTCTGCTTATTTCTCTATCTGTCTGGCCTCTCCACCTCAGCAGATTCCCTGGGGAAAATGGCAATGGCAACTATCTGGTTCACCTCAATGCGTTTCTCTCTCTAGGACCTTGACTCCTTAAGTCCTAGCTCTTTTCGTTACTCTCCGTTGTTTTAGTGGCTGTTTTATTTGGAGGGGGTGTTTTTTATAGCTTTTTGGTGGGAGAGTTAGTCTGATACAAGCTACTCATTTATAGGTACCATAGAAGTTTCCCATTTCTTGGTGTTTAAAGAAGAATAAGACATCATCAGAAATATGCATTATGCGAAGGGAAAGTTCTTTCGCTCGTGTGCAAGCGCGGAAGGCTTCTTGCGATGTTTATGCGTCTTCTGAGCCTCATTGCTTTATTTGACACTTGACCTCAAGCAGATTTGGAGAGTTCTGACAATTTGGTCACAGCTTCTGTAACTTTCCATTAGTCCCAGAGGACCTGAAGTTCCTCAAACTGATCTCTGGGGAAACAGAATGGTTTTTCTTGGCTGCTTCGCAGCTGGGAGTGTGGCTATGGCAGCTGAGATGATTTTCCAAGAGTGAGCAGGAACTGGCTTGCAGAATCCACAGGGATAAAATATGAGTTTGTGTCATCCAATGCTCAACAAGGGAAACCGGCTTAAATAAATAAGTCCCTGTTAAGATATGGTCGCTGCCATGCCTAGGGAAATGGTTTCCATAGAAAACAGTAATAAAAATAGCATTATATATAAACTGGGAAGAAACGACATTAAGGAAATGTTTGAAGATTCAACTATTTTAGTTTTACGGCATCCTTGCTGCATTCTTTAGATTACATTACCTGGGACCACAAAGTGGGTTGTACCTCAAGTGTTCATTTAATGCATTGTAGGAAGGTTGGAATTAAGGATTGTGAGTGGGTGGGTGGTGGTCCATTCTACTCTTAGGAACAATTAAAGCTACAATCATTTTAGTATCTTTTTTTTAAAAAAGATTTGATTTTTCCCTTTTCTCCCCAAAGACCCCGGTACGTAGTTGTGTATTTCTAGTCGTGGGTCCTTCTAGTTGTGGCATGTGGGACGCACCTACGAGCGGTGCCATGTCCACGCGCAGGATCGGAACCAGCGAAACCCTGGGCCGCCGGAGCAGAGCGCACGAACTTAACCACTCGGCCACAGGGCCGGCCCCCCATTTTAGTATCGGATTGCATAATCATAATTCTAGAGATAAGGGTTTTTTTCCAGGTATGTAATCTAAACTGTTCTTAAAACTAAACTCCGCTTCTGAAGAGGTGGAGAAGAGGTGGTTCCTCACATCCTGCACGTGTTTGAAAAAGGTACTGAAACATCTTCAGCCTTTTCTATGGGTTAAAAACGAGAAACTCTGGCACTCCAATCAAATGTTTCAATTTTTTGTCTATTGAGAGCTTGTCTTTTCTTAAGTCAGCAGACTGAGTTATCAACCGTCATGAGCTTTTCTTCCTATAAGAAATAATTTGTTTTTGATAAGAACAAATGACTCTTTCCAATTTTTGCTCAGTATCTTTGAGCTATGTGTATTCAGAAATTACTCCTCGGCTTAAAAAACATTTCTAAAAACATGTCTTCTTCCTTCCGATCACGGAATTGCAGACATCTAATTGTGAGTGATGTGAAAAGTGTTAATATTTTAAAAATTGATTGATTTTAACAATTACTTTCTGCTTTCTGGTGGAGCAACTCAGCCAATTAGAGACGGATTTGGAGCAAGCAAGGTTGATATGGGTACTAGAGCATGCTGGGAGAACGTCGTCCAGACAACGGACTTTCCCATCGAGGCTCATGTCGCAGCCTCACAGATCTGAAACTCACCACTCAGTTCCTCTATCCTCCAACTTTAAAGAGACAAACAATTTTAGAACTTTATTTAACAGACAACAATTAAAGGTAAATTCAAATAACACCTTCCTCATGGGACAGAGCTGTGCTCAGAAATGCTTCCAGGGAGAATCTGACAGCCTCAGACCATGCCTCCCCCAGAAGCTGGTCCACACAGCCTTCAGAGGTACCTGTCCCAAGGGAAGTGCTATTGTCCTTTACCGAAGTCCCTGTAACCAGGTTATCCTTGCCACAGCTGTTTAGCAGTTGGCATTGAGCATCTGAGCATGCCCAGCTCTGTCTGCTATCGCTAAGGAATTTCAGTGATCCTGAAGGAAATACAGGATGATGGGGATCAAAAGATGGTGGTGCTAGCGATGGCTTGCTGTGTAGGGACGGCTTGAAAGGAGCTGGAAAGGAATAACACAAAGAAAGAAAGGTAGAAAAACAGATGTTGTTTTGACTTTGTGGGAAAAGGAATCTCCACTTATGAAAATTCCTCCCACCCTTCAAAGCCAACGTTTCAAGCTACCTCCTTTCATGAATGAACACCTGGCCCCTCTCCTGCAGCATCTGTAAATTGCTTTTAAGTCAGGTTAACTCTGGACGTGCCAAATTTGTTTTAGGAGGCTGCAGGTTCCTCAAAGGGAGACAGAATGTCTAAAGTCACTTTGTGCCCTCCAAGGTAGCCAGGAAATGACCTTAAATCAAATAGTTTGTGTGATCTCAAGCAAGTCACATAACTTTTCTAAGTCTTAGTTTCCTCATCTATAAAAAGGAGTTAATAACAATACCTACCTAATTGGGATTGTGTAAAAATTGAGTAAAATAATTCAAGTAAACTGTGTAGCATGCTGCTTGGTCCTCAATACTCAAATACATATGTCAGTAAATGTATATATATATATATCTCTCTCATAACATTGATGATATCCTATCCAGAGCTGCCTGGCTAAGATGAAGGAAGAAAGAGCAGTGACTGGCACACTTTTAAACCCATGCCCTCTTCCTCTCTCTCTCCTCTCTCTATTTTGTTTTTATTGAGTCCTCAGCCCAAGGGAACCTGGCTAAGAGGTAAGGAAATTAGACAAGAAAGCATGTTCCCCATAGTGAAATGAGTTTATAAAAGCTTTCTTTTCACATTATGGAACCTTTCCAATGACAAATTATGCTGGTTGCTGCCATCACCTTTGTTGTTCCAAAGGGGCTATTAAGTGACTTCATTGTCAAGGCCTTTGGTTTATAGAAGCATCTTTCCCATTAAGAAAAGACTACAGGCTAATTGACAGATGACACTAGAATGGGTCCAAAAACATCTTAGGTGCCGTGCAGAATACAGCGGCTTGGTCCAGGTTGCTAAGGTACTCTTTTGGTTTCTAGGGTAGATGGCATCTCAACCTCCTGGGTTTGCATTCAGGCCATTCCAAGTATGATGATGACAGTATGCTTCTATACACCTGAAGGGCTGTAATTATTTTCACTATTCACGGCTTTGCTGCCTTCCTTCCTCACTGCCCGTTCTTTCCACAGATCTTTTGAAACTGGCCTCATCACTCCTGCAAATTGCTCTCAAAGGACAGCATGACCTCCTAGTTTGCAGATGCAATGCTCTCCTGCCAGACCCCACGTGGCTCTTCTCTGTAGCATTTAATACTGGGTAGCACCTGTTCCTTCTAAAACCTTGCCCTCCATTGGCTTCTCTGCAATTAGACTCCAGGCTTTTCTCCTCTCTGACCCATCGTTCTTCATAGCCTTCGCTCGCTCCCATCTTCTGTCGCTTAAATAACAGCGTTCCCCAAGGTTCTGCCCTGAGCTACATTCTGTGCTTGCTCTATATATTTATTCCCACTTGAATCCATCCACTCACATGCTTATTAAAATAATGGACCAATGCTGAAAAGTCTAATGGAGAAAGTAAAAAATCACACAAAACATCAGAGACAACATTTGTCATCTTTCTATCTATAGTTATGCATATAGTTGCATGATTTGATACAAAATGGATCATTGTATACATGTGTTTGATAGCCTGCTTTTTTTTAACTTGATAATATGGTTTGAATATTATAGGTCAACGCAGGATTTTTACCATCCTTTTCAGTGTACCATATTGTATTCGTTTGCCAGTGCTGCTGTTAACAATGTACCACAGACTGGGGTGCTGAAACAACAGAAATTTATTTTCTTACAAGTCTGGAGGCTAGAAGTCTGAGATCAAGGTGCCAGCAGGGTTGGTTTCTTCTGAGGTCTCTCTCCTTGGCTGGTAGATGGCCATCTTTTCTCCATGTCTTCACATAATCTTCCTCTGTGTGTGTCTGTGAAAACGGATTAGGGCCCACCATCTTTAAGGGCCCGATCTCCAAATACAGTCACATTCTGAGGCAGCGGGGTTCAGGACTGCAACATATGAATTTGAGGGGGAACGGGACATTTCAGCTCATAACACATATTTTTAAAAATAATTCTTCATTCATGCCCTTTTTTCAAATATTTAAACAATGCTGTGATGGTTGTCTTTCATCTTTGGTTTTGGAATTTTCTTTTCATCCCTTTGACTTAGGATGAGTAGAGTTTCAGTAAAGCTCCAGATGAAAGGCCAGCTTCCCTGTGAAACTGTTCACAATAAGTTATTCTTTCATCTGTGGCCCTCTGCTTTATCATGTGCACCATCATTGTGGCAATTATCTGCCCTGTGGGAGTGTCCTTAGTTACCTTTTGGTCACTACAATTAACATCAGAGACTAGTCCTAACTCATCTTTGCATCCGTATAGTCTATAGCACATGCCTGGGTCTCCGTGGATGCATGCATGAGATATAGTTCATCGACATTACTCAACTTTACCTTGGGTACCCAACACTTTTAAGGTTCAAACCTTACATTTTTTAGTATAATTTAGACTCCTTTGCTCTTCTTTTTCCTTCTCAGTTCCCCCCTTGCATAGTCTTTTTCTCAGCCTACAAGAGATTTTTCAAAGCTTTGCTTCAAGCTCACTGAACACCTGTGTTAATTTGAACAGTTAGATTGATTTCACTTTTAAGATACCAAAGCTTAGAAAGTGGAATTTTTATTATCCACTTTCTCCTTTGCTGAGGGGATAGTAAATATTTATCAGAGAAGAGCTGGTTGAGATCAAGTACCATGGTAAACTTTTACTGTGATGATGGTTTCACACGTAGACCGAGTCATCATGGGGCTCCGGCAACATTAATGTCTTAACTTAGCACTTGACCTTATTTGCGTTTTTCTAGTAAATTAAACACGCCTTTCTTCTTTTCTCGGTATTGCTTTTAACCTGTGCTTGATAGCACCCGTGTTTTGCCTAAACCTCAACATTAAACCTTCCTAATAAAGTGCTGTTCTGTGTCTTACTATGCGGACGTCCCTCATCAAGAGAGGACAAGGCCAGAAAAAGAACCACTATGATAGCATAGGAAATGTCAGAAGGGAAACTCCTGGACATTTGGTGGTTTCCAGAGGGTAGACTTTTATTTGAGAAAATACATTGTTTGAAAATGACTTTGTTCATTTCTAAGCAAATTGGGGTAAGGAAATGAAAAGTAATCTTATTCTTCCAAAAACTATTAAGAAATACTGCAGAGGTACAAAAAGATTTAGATAATAATATAACAAAAATATAATAATCTCCCTTGTATCAACTATACAACTTAAACTCTTGATCCTCTTTATCTTCCTTCCTTCCTCCTTCCCTTGCAGAAAGTATAAATATCCTGAATTTTGTGTTTAGCATCCCTTTGAATTTTTTTTTGGAATTTTAGTATACATGTATACAACTATACATAATATATCCTGTTATAATTCATAGGAAAGATATCATATATATGTAACTTTCAGAAAATTTCTCTTTTCATTCAACATCATATTTTTTTGAAATTTATGTTTATTCTATGGTTCTAAATATTCCATTTCATTATCTAGTCTCTTACTAATGGACATACAGATTGTTTCAAGTTTTTATTCTTTTTACTATTAAAAAACCCAATGCTTCAGTGAATGCTTTTGTACCTGTCCTCTTCAGAATAATACCAAAGACCTGGATGGAGGCAGTAGATGAGAGTTCTGCTGTTTCACTTTGTCACCAGCATTTGGCATTTTTTCAAATGTGGGTTTTCATCATCATCAACATTTACTACTGAATGTTGTGCTAGGCAATGGGGAGGCGACTGGAGGACTCTAATCTAAACCCAAGACTGCTTAAATTTCATCTTTAAGTAGGTATTAAAAGACTCAAATATTTAATTATAGGTTTACATAATAAAAGGAATCTTGGCCAGCAGTTTTCTTTGAATGAGCATTGAATAAAAAATATAAACTCATTTTCTGTATTTAAGGCTACTCAACAAACTTTCCTCTTATTCATCTATGGAAGGATTGTAATTAAGTTGAGTTTGGTAGAAAAATGGCAATTTGAGTAAGTCTGCACTGTTCCCTTCCTATTTCAGTTTAACTATCAACTTCTGCTTCTAAGCTGGACACAATAAACTGCTGAGACTTAGTGAATGAGCTAGCCTCTGACCTTGCCAGTGTCCAGACAGGAAGCCAGCATAAGGCTCTTCTCTGGGTGGGAGAGTCTGAAGATCAGGGGTGGAGAACCTGGATGAGCATCAGGAAGGTCCTCCTGGAAGGGGCATGGTCTGAGGAAACCCAGTGATCCATGGGAGAAATGGCAGTCCTGTACTGCATTCATTTCCCTGGTAGGACACAGCTGAGCCTGCATCCACAGAACATTTATAAGAAGCTATCATGAGATTTCCACTACAGGACATGAAAGAGCAATGGGTACCTAACTGACCCTCTCTCCATAAATGGTTAGAGAACTGGTCAAAATATCTGTCAGCTCTTTTTGGATGTTGGACAACAGGCAGAAGGAGGCCACACTACTTTAGTAGTCTGTGGAGGCAGAGAATCTATCTATGGTCTATGTGTATATCATAGATCTAGTGACCTACGGAGGCAGAGGATAGAGTTCAGGGCTGCCAGGGAGCTGGAGTTTGTGGAGCATGGTATCAGAATGAAGGCAGCTGTGCATAAAAGGAGCTCCAAAACCCTGCTTAGAGATCTCCTCACCTCTTTGCTCATATTTTGAACTGTAAATGGAAGGACAAGACCCTACTAGGTCTGGAGGTTTCACAGTCCTGAGAGACATAGGAATTCCAACCATCCACAGTGCAGAGACCTCACTGAGCATCCTGGGCACTCAACATTCCAAAAAGTCAACATTCTATGGATAGGGTTATTCTAACCGTAGAGTGAAGCCTACTCTAGATCACATTACAAAACTTAAAAGCAAACTTTGAAAAGCTCAAGCTGCTCTGTCAGCAAATTAACTGTCTAAAAAAAAAAAATCTAAACTAAGATAACAAAATCCATGCTCTCAACAAAGTAGAATTTACAATGTCCAGCAACAATAAAAAAATACCAGACCTGTGAAGAAGAAAGAAAATGTGACCCATGAAGAAGAAGAAAAGTAAATGAATAGAAACCAACCATGAGATAAGTCAGATGTTGGAATTGGCAAACAAGGACTTTAAGAGTATTTGTAAAAGTGTTGAAGAACTTAAAGGAAAATATGATCATAGTATATCAACAAATGGACAAAGCTCAGCAAGAAAAGAAAACTCTAAAAAGGAACCAAATAGAAATTCCAGGACTGAAATATAAAATAACTGAAACAAAAAATGCATTGGAGAGGTTTAACGGCAATTGGAGATGGCAAAAGAAAGGGTCAGTGAACTTGAAGACGGGTCAATAGAAGTTATCTGATTGAAGAACACACAGGAAAAAGACTTTTTAAAAAGTAAATACACAGAGCCTCATTACCCTGTGGGACAATATCAAGCGGTTTGACATACGTGGAATTGGAGTCCCCGAAGGAGAGGAGGGAGAGAGAGAATGGACCATATAAAAATGTTTGAAAAAATAATGATCAAAATTTTCCCAAATTGTGTGAAGAATGTAAACTTACAGATCTAAGAAGCTCTGAAACTTAAGCAAGATAAATGAAAACAACACTTGGGCACATCACAATCAAATTGAAAAAAGTCTTAAGAGTAGCACTTTTTATGATGTATCACACATTGGGGAACAATAGCACAAATGACAGCTCGCTTCTCATCAGAAACAACAGATACCAGAAGACAATGGAATCACACCTTTATTTTTTTATTTTTTATTGCAGTAACACTGGTTTATAACATTATGTAAATTTCAGGTGTATATCATTATATTTTGATTTCTGTGTAGATTACATCAGGTTTACCACCTAAAGACTAATGACAGTCCATCATCACACACATACGCCTAATCAGCCCTTTGCCTTCCTCTGGTAACCACCAATCCAATTTTTGTCTCTATGTGTTTGTTGTTGTTATCTTCTATTTATGAGTGAGATCATATGATATTTGACTTTCTCCCTCTGATTTATTTCATTTAGCATAATACCCTCAAGGTCCATCCATGTTGTTACAAATGTCCAGATTTCATCCTTTTTTGTGGCTGAGTAGTATTCCATTGTGTATATACCAAATCTTCTTTATCCATTCATCCCTTGATGGGCACTTAGGTTGCTTCCAAGTCTTGGCTACTGTGAATAATGCTGCAGTGCACATAGGGGTGCTTATATCTTTATGCATTCATGTTTTCATGTTCTTTGGATAAATATCCAGCAGTGGAATAGCTGGATGGTATGGTAGTTCTCTTATTAATTTTTTGAGGAATCTCCATACTGTTTTCCACAGTGGCTGTACCAGTTTGCACTCCCACCAGCAGTGTATGAGATTTCCCTCAGCTCCACATCTTCTCCAACATTTATTATTTCCTGTCTTGTTAAGTATAGTCATTCTGATGGCTGTGAGGTGATATCTCATTGTAGTTTTGATTTACATTTCTCTAATGATTAGTGATGTTGGACATCTTTTCATGTGCCTGTTGGCCATCTGTGTATCTTCTTTGGAGAAATGTCTGTTCAGATCTTTTGCTGATTTTTTAATTGGGTTGTTAGTACTTTTGTTATTGAGAAGTATGAGTTCTTTATATATTTTGGATATTAAACCCTATCAGATATATGGCTTGTAAATATCTTCTCCCAATTTTTAGGCTGTCTTTTCATTTTGTTGATGGTTTCCTTTGCTGTGCAGAGGACTTTTAGTTTGATGCAGTCCCATTTGTTTATTTTTCTATTGTTTCCCTTGCCCGGTCAGATGTTGTACTTGAAAATATGCTGTGAAGACTGATGTCAAAGAGTGTATGGCCTGTTTTCCTCTAAAGTTTCATGGTTTCAGGTCTTACATTCAAGTCTTTAATCCATTTTGAGGGTTTTTGTTTGTTTGTTTGCGGGTTTTTTTTGTGAGGAAGATTGTTGCTGAGCCAACATCTGTGCCAATCTTCCTCTATTTTATGTGGGACGCCTGACACAGTACAGCTTGATGAGCGGTGCTAGGTCTGCGCCCAGGATCTGAACCAGTAAACCCCGGGCCGCCAAAGTGGAGCACATGAACTTAACAACTATGCCACTGGGCCAGCCCCATTTTGAGTTAATTTTTTTGTACAGTGTAAGATAATGGTTTGCTTTCATTCTTTTGCATGTGGCTGTCCAGTTTTCCCAACACCATTCGTTGAAGAGGCTTTTCTTTCTCCATTGGATGTTCTAGGCTCCCTTGTCAAAAATTAGCTGTTGACAGATGTGTGGGTTTATTTCTGGGCTATCAATTCTGTTCCATTGATCTGTGTGTCTGTTTTTGTGCCAGTACCATGCTGTTTTGGTTACTATAGCTTTGTAGTATATTTTGAAATCAGGGAGTGTGATATCTCCAGCTTAGTTCTTTTTTCTCAGGATTCCTTTGGCTATTCGGGGTCTTTTGTTGTTCCATATAAATTTAGGATTCTTTGTTCTAGTTCTGTGAAAAATGTCATTGGAACTTTGACAGGCATTGCACTGAATCTATAGATTGCTTTAGGAAGTATGGACATTTTAGCTATGTTAATTCCTCCAATCCAAGAGCACAGAATATCTTTCCATTTCTTAGTGTCTTCTTCAATTTCTTTTAACAATGTTTTATAGTTTTCAATGTACAGGTCTTTCACCTCTTTGGTTGTTTATTCCTAGGTGCTTTATTCTTTTTGTTGCAATTGTAAATGGGATTGTATTCTTAATTTCTCTTTCTGCTACTTCATTGTTAGTGTATAGAAACACAACTGATTTTTGTATGTTGATTTTGTATCCGACAACTTTACGGTCTTCATTTATTATGTCTAATAGTTTTTTGATGGATTCATTAGGGTTTTCCATATATGAAATCATGTCATCTGCAAATAGTGACAGTTTCACTTCTTCCTTTCCAATTTGGATCTCTTTTATTTCTTTTTCTTGTCTGACTGCTCTGGCTAGGACTTCCAATACTATGCTAAACAAGAGTGGTGAAAGTGGGCATCCTTGTCTGGTTCCTGTTCTTAGAGGGATAGCTTTCAGTTTTTCTCCACTGAGAATGACATTAGCTATGGGTTTGTCATATATGGCCTTTATTATGTTGAAGCACTTTCCTTCTATACACATTTTATTCAGTTTTTATCATAAATGGATGATGTATCTTGTTAAGTGCTTTCTCCACATCTATTGAGATGATCGTGTGATTTTTTTTTTTTTGAGGAAGATTAGTCCTGAGCTAACATCCGTGCCCATCTTCCTCCACTTTATATGTGGGACGCCTACCACAGCATGGCTTGCCAAGCGGTGCCATGTCCACACCCGGGATCTGAACCGGTGAACCCCAGGCCGCTGAAGCGGAACATGTGCACTTAACCACTGCACCACTGGGCTGGCCCCTGATCGTGTGACTTTTATTCTTCATTTTGTTAATGTGGTGTATCACATTGATTGATTTGCAGATGTTGAACCATCCCTGCATCTCTGGAATAAATCCCACTTGATCATGGTGTATGACCTTTTTAATGTATTGTTATATTCGATTTGCTAGTATTTTGTTGAGGACTTTTGCACCGATATTCATCAGTGATATTGGCCTGTAATTTTCTTTTTTGTGTTGTCCTTGTCTGGTTTTGGTATCAGGGTAATGTTGGCTTCATAGAACGTGTTCGGAAGCCTCCCCTCCTCTTCAATTTCTGGAAGAGTTTGAGAAGGATAGGTATTAAGTCTTCTTTGAAGGCTTGCTGGAATTCACCAGCAAAGCTGTCTGGTCCTGGACTTTTATTTTTTGGGAGGTTTTTCATTACTGTTTTGATCTCCTTACTGGTGACTGGTCTATTCAAATTCTCTATTTCTTCTTGATTCAGTTTTGGAAGGTTGTATGATTTTAAGAACTTATCCATTTCTTCTAGATTATCCAATTTGTTGGCATATAGCTTTTCATGGTTATTCTCTTATAATCTTTCACATTTCTGAGGTGTCTGTTGCAATATCTCCTCTTTCATTTCTGATTTCATTTATTTGAACCTTCTCTCTTTTTTCCTTGGTGAGTCTAACTAAAGGTTTCTCAATTTTGTTTATCTTTTCAAAGAACCAGCTCTTAGTTTCATTGACTTTTTTCTATTGTTCTTTTAGTCTCTATTTCATTTACTTTGCTCCAATTTTTTTATTTCCCTCCTTATACTGATTTTGGGCTTTGTTTGTTCTTCTTTTTCCAGTTCCTTTAGGTGCACTATTAGATTGCTTATTTGAGATTTTTTTCTTGTTTGCTGAAGTAGGCATGTATTGCTATAAACTTCCCTCTTAGAATGACTTTTGCTGTATCCCATAAATTTTGGCCTGTCATATTCTCATTTTCTTTTTGTCTCTAGATATGTTTTGATTTCTCCTTTGATTTCTTTTTGACCCCATCGTTGTTCAGTAGCATTTTGTTTAATCTCCATATATTCATGGCTTATCTTATTTTCTTCATGTAGTTGATTTCTAGTTTCATACCGGTGTGGTCAGAAATGATGCTTGGTATTATTTCAATCTTCTTAAATTTATTGAGACTTGTTTTGTGGCCTAATTTGTGATCTATCCTGGAGAATGTTCCATGTGCATTTGAAAAGAATGTGTATTCTGTGGTTTTTGATGGAGTGTTTCGTATTTATCTACTAAGTCCATCTGGTCTATGGTGTCATTTAAAGCCAATGTTTCCTTATTTATCTTCTGTATGGATGATCTATCCATTGGTGTAAGTGGAGTGTTAAAGTCCCTTACTATTATTGGGTTGCTGCATATTCACCCCCTTTATGTTAATAATTGCTTTATATATTTAGGTGCTCCTATGCTGGGTGCATAGATATTTACAAGTGTTATATCCTCTTGTTGGATTGTTCCCTTTATCATTATGTAGTGCCCTTCTTTGTCTCTTGTTACAGTTTTTGTTTTAAAGTCTATTTTGTCTGATATAAGTATTGCTACCCTCACTTTCTTTTCTTTGCCATTTGCATGGAGCAACTTTTTTCATCCCTTCACTTAGTTTGTGAGTGTCTTTAGGTCTGAAGTGTGTCTCTTGTATGCAGTATATACATGGGTCTTGTTTTTTTATCCGATTGGCGACCTCTGCATTTTGAGTGGAGCATTTAGTCCATTGACATTTAAAATAGCTATAGATAAGAATGTACTTATTGCCATTTTGTTACTTTTTTCTGGGTGTTTTAGTAGTTCTTCTCTATTCCTTTCTTGTTCTCTTCCCTTGTGGTTTGATGGCTTTAGTATTACGTTTGGGCTCCTTTCTCCTAATTTTTTGTGTATTTATTAGAGGTTTCCTGTTTGTGATTGCAATCTATACTAAGTTGATGCTGTCTTTAGTTTGATCTCTTGCTAAAAGCTCTATTCTTTTACTCCCCTCCTCTCACATTTTATATTTTTGATATCATATCTAACCTCTTTTTTGGTGCATGTGTATCTGCTTCTCTCTTATTATGGAAATAGATAATTTTAGTACATTTTTCTTTTGATCTTCTTATTAGCTTCATAGGTGGTTGATCTGCTACTTTTACTGTATATTTGCCTTTACCTGTGATTTTATTGCTTTTTTTCTTTTTGATAATTTTCTTATTCCTATTTGTGGTCTTCTCTTTTCCACTTAAATAAGTCCTTTTAGCATTTCTTGTAAAGCAGGTTACTTGGTGACAAACTCCTTTAGTTTTTGCTTGTCTGGGAAACTCTTTATCTCTCCTTCCATTCTGACTGATAACCTTGCCAGGTAGAGTATTCTTGACTGTAGGTTTTTTTCCTTTAGCACTTTAAATATACCGTGTCATTCCCTTCTAGCCTGTAAGGTTTCTGCTGATGAATCCGACAGCCTTATGGGGTTTCCTTTGTATGTAACTTGTTGCCTTCCTCTTGCAGCTTTTAGATTTCTTTCTTTATCATTAATTCTTCACATTTTAATTATAATGTGTCTTTGTGTGGGCCTCTTTGGGTTTATCTTGTTTGGTGCTCTCTGGGCTTCCTGTACCTGAATGTCTGTTTCCTTCCTTAGGTTAGGAACATTTTCAGCTATTATTTCTTCAAATAGATTCTCTGCCCCTTTGTCTCTCTCTTCTCCTTCTGGGACACCTATAATACAGATGTTAGTGTGCTTGATGTTGTCCCTGAGGTCCCTTAGGCTGTCCTCATTCTTTTAAATTCTTTTTTCTTTTATCTTTTCAGCTTGGGTGATTTCCTCTAGTCTTTTGTCCAGCTCACTTATCCATTCTTCTTTATCATCTACTCTGCAATTGAGTCCCTCTAGTGAATTTTTCATTTCTGTATTCTTCATTTTTGATTCTTTTTTATATTTTTGAATTCTTTGTTGAAGTTCTCACTGAGTTTATCCATTCTTCTCCCAAGATCAGTGAGCAGCCCTATGACTATTAGTTTGTACTCTTTGTCAGATAGATTGTTTATCTCTGTTTCACTTAGCTCTTTTTCTGGGGTTTTGTTCTGTTCCCTTACTTGGAATGTATTCCTTTGTCTCCTCATTTTGCCTCTTTCTCTGTGTGTATATCTATATATTAGTTAGGTCAGCTACATCTCCTGATTTTGAAGAGGTGGCCTTATGTAAGAGATGGCTTATGAGTCCCAGCAGTGTGCTTCCCTCTTGTCACCAGTTCCAAATGTTCCAGAAGTATTCCCTGTGTGGGCTATGTGTATCCCTCTCTTGTGGCAGGGTTGCTCTTGTTGCAGGTGCCTGGGGGAGGTTAGGCTGTCCTCCTGCCAGCTGGTTGTAATGCTCAGCTGTGTGTGGCTACCATGGACCCTTCAGTCACTTTATTGGGCTTGGGGAGCCCAATCACAGTTGGCTGCAAGGTCTAACAGCACATTCATGCTGCAGCTTTTCTGTTATGTGAGTAGACCCCCAGCATGGCTGGTTGCTATACTCAGGGGCTTAAAATTGCTATATGCCTCCAGCCTGCAAGGCTGTCTCAGGATTGCAGATCAGTGGGGCTGGTCCCAGGCACAGGAGCACCCATTTCTTTCAGGCTTTGGAAGGTGGGGCTGATCCCCTATGTGGCTGTTTGAGAAGCACAAAGCTGCTGCAGCTGATAAGCCCCAGTGCCTGCAGGGCCACCCATCCTGTCAACACAGACCTGCCCCATGTGTGCATCCCAACCCGCTGAAGCGGACTCAGTCACCCCACTGCAGAGACCCCACACACTCCACCAATGCAGGCCTGCTCCTAGCACATGCCTGCCCTACAGAGGTGGCCCCACCCACCTCGCTGCAGAGGTTCCAGGCACCTCGCCTATGTGGGCCCACAAGTTGCCCAAGGCTTGTTGTTGGGTGGCGCCAGTCTTTAGGGTGGGCTGCCTGCCCTGGCTGAGTTGGATTAAGTCAGTGCACTAGTGGGTGGGGCAGACATCTGGGCTAACAGGCCAGGGGAAGAACTCCAATGGCTTCTGCCAGCATCTATGTCAGCACACCTGTACTAGGTCACAATAATAGCTGCCACCAAAGTCTCAGTCCCTGGGGAGGTCTCACCTCTCACCAAGATGCACCCAGAGCCTATCAAGTGAGTCTCTTTTCACCAAAGGACTCTTCACCTTTCTTCCTGGTGATTTTAGGTTGCTTTCTGAAACAAGTGAATTTGTGCATGGGCCCTTTAAAAGCAAGCTTTCTCTTCCCTTATGTCTGATAGCTTTTCTGGAGGTATTCTCCATTGTTGTTAATAGCCAGCAAAGCCAGATATTATGACACTTGTCTCAGTTTTGCTGAGTCCAAAAGCTGCTTATTGTGGTAACACTCCCCCGCTCAGATACCCCACTCCTCCAAGGAAGGCTTCATACCTTAAGAATGCTCCCAGTCAGGTGTGAAGTGCTGTGGGTCAAAGGTGGCATTTTTCTCTCCAGAAAGGAATTTCTGCCTCTTCCACCTCAGTCAGCACTGTCCCTTGTTGTTGGGATTCATTACACTCAGTTTTTGGTTCTCTCTCAGGGGTAATTGTTCCAAGAGTAGTTGTAAATTGGTTGCGTCCATGGGAGAAGGTGAGTTCAGAGTCCACCTATGCTGCCATCTTGACACTGTCTCTGGAATAACACCTTTAAACTACTCAGGAAAAACCACCTACTAACCCAGAATTCAAAATCCAATCAAGATATCCTTAGAAAATGAAAGTAAACTAAGATAATTTCAGATAAAGTAAAGCTGTCTTTAGCAATTCTTTAAGAAAGTGACATCAAGTGGAAATGCAGATCTACAGAAAGGAATAAATAGAGTCTATTTACTATTATTATTAACAGGAATGTTAAGTATGTGGCTGAATATAAAAGACTATTTTTTCTTCTCTTAATATCTTCACATAACATATGATTATTTAAAGCAAAAATTATGTCACTATATTTTTGTGGTTTGTAATACATGTGGTTATATGAGATCAATTGCACAAAAACAGAGGTAAATATAACTATAATATTTCAGGACTTAAAAATTTATACTATATTAACTGTAAATACTGTGACAAGTTAAGTATGCATCTTTCAATCCCTAGAGAAACCACTAAAAAATAAGGAAAAGAGGTATAGTTGAAAAGCCAGTAGAGGAGTTAAAATGAAATATAAATTTTTTTTGAAAAAATCAAAAGAAGGCAGGAAAGGAGTAATAAAGAACTGAAATATCAGATGAGACAAATAGAAAACAAATAAAATGGTAGACCTAAATCCAATCATGTCAATAATTACATTAAATGTAAACGTACTAAATACTCCAATTAAAAACAGAGATTGTCAGACTAGATAAAAAAGCAAGACCTAACTACATGCTGTTTGAAAGAGTTACCCTTGTGTAAAGTATCAGAGGGGTTAAAGGTCAAATAATGGAAAAAGATATACCATGCAAGGAGCACACATTAGAAAGCTGGGCTTGCTAAAATAATACTAGACAAAATTGACTTCAAGACAAGGAATATAAGCAGAGAAAAGAAGAACATTTATAATAATAAAATGGCCAATTCATTGGGCATACACAACAATTACGTAATCATAAATGTGTATGCTCCTAATAACAGGGTTTCAAAAACATGAAGCCAAAACTGACAGAACTAAAGGGAAAAGAGACAAACCCCTAGTCATAGTTGGAGATTTTAACACCTTTCCCTCAGTAACTGATAGAACAACTAGAGGAAAAATTAGTAAGGATATAAAAGACCTGGCAAAATTATCAACCAGCTTGACCTAAGTGACATTTAAAGAACACCACATGCAAGAAGTACAGAAACACGTTCCTTCCAAGGGTACTGGGACCCATGACAGACCAAGTCTATGCTTGAAAAGATAAGTTTTAATAAACTGAAAATAATTGAAATCTTACAGAATATGTTCTCTGACCACAAAATAATTAAATTAGAAATCTGGAATTAATTAAATAACTATAAGATATGTAGAAATTAAACAACTCACTTGTAAATAAAACATGGATAAAAGAAGAAATCACAAGAAAAATCAGAAAATATTTTGAACTCTGATAATGAAGATACAACACATCAAAATTTGTGGGATGCAGCTAAGGTGGTCCATAGAGGGACAGTGGTAGTTTTAAATACTTATATTAAAAAAGAAAAAAGGTTTAAAATCAACCTAAGATTATACCTTAAGAATCTAGAAAAAGATGAGCAAATTCAACTCAAAGTAAATATACGGAAGGTAATTATAAACATGACAGCAGATATCAATGAAATAGAAAATAAGTATCTCAACTAGAAGGACCTACAACTAGAATATACAACTATTTACTGGGGGGCTTTGGGGAGAAGGAAAAAAAAAGAAAAGAAAAGAAGCAATTGCTTAAATTAACAAGGCAAGAAGTTGGTTTTCTGAAAAAATTAATAAATTGATAAACCCTTAGCAAGACTAATTGCAAAAATTGACAATATCCACAATAAATGGTCTTCTAGACATTAAATGGATAATAATAGAATATTATGAACAACTTGAAGCCAACACATCCACCAACTTAAATGAAATAGAAAAATTCCTTGAAAAATATAACTTACCCAAAATGACACAAGATGAAATAGAAAATAATAGTTATATATCTTTTGAAGACATTGAATTTGATATCACAAAGTTTTCCTCAAATAGAACTCCAGGACCAAATCATTGACTGGTGAATTCTATCAAACATGTGATAAAGAAATAATATCAACTATACAAAACTCTCTCAGAAAAACAGACGAAGGAACAGTTCCCATCTCGTTTTATGAGGTCAGGAGAATCCTGACACCAAAACCCAAGAGAAACGTGACCAAAAAAACAGAAAATCTCTAAGCAATAACCCTTGTGAAGATAGATGTAAATTTTTTCACAAAATATTAGTAATTTAAATCCAGCAATATATGAAAAGGACAATTCATTCTGACCAAGTGGGGATTATCTCAGAAATGTGTATTTTTTTTTAGCATTCAATTATCAATTAATATAATAGATCATATTAACACAATAAAGAAAAAAAACCTAAGCATTTCAATAGGTGCAGAAAGAACATCTTACAAAATTCAACATCCATATACATAAAAACTTTCAGCAAACTGGAAATAGAAGGAAACCTCCTTAACCTGATAAAGGGCATCTATAAAAATCCTAAGGGTAACTTCATACTTAATGATGAAATATTTGATGCTTTCCTCCCAAGGTTAGGAACACAGCAAGGCTGTCCACTCTCTCTCTCTTTTTATTTTAAATTATATAAAATTAAAAAGAAAGAGCTTGTAGAGACCTGCCCAGTGGTGCAGTGGTAAAGTTCGCACACTCTGCTTCGGCAGCCCAGGGTTCACTGGTTCAGGTTCTGGGTGGGGACCTGTGCACCGCTTATCAAGCCATGCTGTGGCAGGCATCCCACATATAAAGTAGAGGGAGACGGACACAGATGTTAGCTCAGGGCCAGTCTTCCTCAGCAAAAAGAGGAGGATTGGTGGTGGACGGTAGCTCAGGGCTAATCTTCCTCGGGGGACAAAAAAAAAGGAAAGAACTGTAAATAATTATTTAACTCTAGTTTGCAGGTTTGCTTTTCCTGGTGCCATAAGTTAGCAATTCTGAAATTTTTTTTGTATTTTAGGCTTGAGGAAATGAATAAATGTATTGAGGATAATGGGAGAAAGGTACTACAGACATGGAAAGAGAGAAGCATGCACTATAGCCTGCAGGTTTTGATTAAAATTGCATGCCTCAGTTTAAAAACATGGTTTTTAACATTGAGAAAGATAAATACACGTCTATGTTTTTACAAAGATAGAAATAAAGCTGTAGAAACACATATATATTTTCCACTAAAAGGAACTAGGACCCCTTAGAGAACTGATGGATTCTAGGGCTGGGATGGGGAAGCGCAAAAGGAGCCTGGAACATCTGATTGAGTCAGTTACTGGGGAGGCAAGTGCTCCGAAATGACTGAATCATGTCCAACCACATAGGAGTCAGTCTGAAGGCGCTCTTGATAGCCAAATCTGAAACAATTTGAATACCAAAATAACTATTGATAATAATAGATTATAACCCATGGAATAAGCATCTATGAAGCCATACTGATATAAATAAACCAGTGAATAGATACATAAATGGGGAAGACGGTAAGCTCTCCTCACCCTCATATGCCAAGAAAGGAGGGAGGAACAGAGAGGGAGAGAGAGAGAGAGACAGAGAGAGAGGGAGAGAAAGAGAGAGAGAGGAAGGGGAAAGAAGGGAGGAAGATAGAATTAAGAAATCAATAGATACTAAAATCAGTGGATGAGAGTTTGATAAAGAGCAAGATATTTATAGTCTTTGTATTTATTAATTACAAAAGAAAATAACAACTTCATATTGGGAAAACTGGGGGAACCATCTTACCCTTATGATCCAAACGAACATCACCAATATCGGGACAAAGCAGCATCCTTGACCTTTTGACCTGATGCTGAGAAAGACACAGCGTCACTTCACTGATACTCCTACCAAAAATGCATGACCTGATTTTTTTTCAATGTATCTAAATGACCTAAATAGAAGGGTTGCAAACAATCCTCACTTATTAAAAAAGCTTGCATCTATGTTGTTTCCGAAAAGACACAAAATAGCTAACGTATAAATTACTATGTTATGTTTTGAAATAATTTTAAACCCAGAAATAAGTTGTACTAGAACTAATAAATCTCTTAAGGTGAAATGTTATTATAGGAACAACAGCAAGTTATAAAAATGAGAATTTCTAGAAAATATATTTGTACTCTTTATCTTATTGAATCATTTATAATTAAGAATATCTGAGATTTTTATACGCAAAATAGGAATAGTCCCTAGATTTTACTAATGCATAGCTATGTACATGTTTGTGGGAGAGCAAGGACACACAGTTTTTCTGACGTAGCGATCAGGCTGTTGACTCCCAGAAGAAATCTTCATAAGCAGACACACTCATGAAGGTCTCAATTTCCTTTTGGAAGAAAATGATATAAATAGTGAAGATGGCTGAGAAAAGGGAAAAAGAGTAGAATACAATTAATGGAATTTACTATTTACAAGGTACTTTCATATATTTTTCTGATCTCATAACAACCTTCGAGGTAGGTAGGTTTCAGTTATTCATTCCAATGAGGTTTTTATTTCCCAGAAATGCCAAGGATGCCAAAAAAAGCTTGTTCTTGGATCTGGTTTCCATGCACTCAGAGAATAAAGAAAAGTCAAACAAGTTGTTTCATTGACTAGCTTTAGTTCAGAAATAGCATTGGACATTTCTTGAAATCCATTCTTTACAGAGGAGACAAGAAATTTCTGACATCCACTTTGGATTCTCTTGGAATTCCTTCTGAGTAAGCAGCATTTTCAGCTGAGAGAAGTGTTCCTTTGTTTTACTCATATCCTTTGAGGCGCAAACGGGTGTTGACTGGCCAGATGTAGGTGTTCCGAGAACCAAGGTGGCGCCCTTGCCATTGGAAGCTGACTTGCAGAACTCAGAGCTCTAGTATCCTGTTCTTCCTGCAGTTTAATCTTTGGAGTGGTAGCATTGCTTCTCCTCACTCACAGGAAGTTTCTCCTTTTACCATTATTTTACTGTCTACTGTTCTGTTGCACATTTTACAAGTGATCAACAAAATAGTCCTGGAGCCTTTGCACCTCTTCATAATTTTTGCTTCTTGAAATCGGAGTGCCTACTTTTTTTTGCTTCTCAGTTAACAAGTATCCGTATTCGGGTGTCAGTTTTGGCCTGAGGCACATTCCAGCTTGATCCAGCACCTGCAGCTGGAGGCGGTACAGACTTGCTTCTTCAAAGCCGTGTGAGGAACGGAGAAGCAGCAGCCGTGGATTCGACCCAGGCAGGTGTCTTGTAGATTCAGCAACGCTGCCCGTGTGCACCTGGCTGAAAGCTGGTGAGGGCTCTATCCTGGATTTGATTGTGAAGAAACGCCAGACAATCCCAAATTGAGAGACATCGTACAAAATAAATGGCCCATATGCTTCTAAAAGGTCAAGATCAAGAAACTAAAAGAAAGAATGTGGACTGTTCCACATAGAAGGCAACTCAAGAGACCTGATGACTAAGCATCATTTATGATCCTGGGCTGGATCCTGAACTGGGAAAAATCAACCATAAACGGCATTATTAGACCAATTGATGAAATGTTGTAATACGGGCTGTATACATGTGTGTCTATAATTATTTGAGCCTAGAGAAGGATATATACTAAGTTGTTAACACTGGTTACCTGCGAAAAAGTAGGGATTGGGGATGAAAGGGGAAATTCAACAATCTTAAAAAAGCTTGCATGATATGATTCCATTTTTGTTAAATGCTCTAGATGTATGAGTGTGTGTATACATGTATAAAATGAATTATACAAGGATGGTCAACAAAAGGTTAATGATTGTTATCTTAAGGTGATGGGAATTTGAACAACTTTTACATTTTTCCTATTTACATGTAATATAATTTTTCTTTCTTGTAATATAATTTTTTTCAATGCATACGTGTTATTTTTTATAAAAATACTAAAAAGTAGCATTTTTAGTGTTAAAAAAGGCAAGAAAAAGTCACTTGGGGAAAATTTTGGATTAATTTTTTTCTGTCTCATCCAATTTTTTCTTGTAGCGCTGAGTTTATTACCGTACTTGAAACATTTTACGCGTTTTGACACAAGTCGCTCCCAGATGTGCTGAGCGCGTGTAAAAATGCGAGCAAACTCTGGGTTGGAAGGAATTAGGGTGTTTGATTTTTCTGAACAACTGTTTGGTGTGGGAGCTTTAGCAGGTACTTCCTGCCATCCTAGAACTGTCAAAAGAAATCCTTTCCTAATGATTTCAAATTTCCCCTTCTAGGACCGTGTCCTTTTGACCAGACTGGGTGCATACTGATCCTGGCCCCAAAGGTAAATAAATCATAGAATGCCGTGGGACCTGAATGTCTTCCCCTTTCACCGTGGATGAGACCATTCTGCCTCCTGGCTGCCTGAAGGTATTTTGAGAATTACCGAGGTGGTTTTAGTGGAATGCTTTGAGCTGCTCAGATGAAAGGAACAAAGCTCTAATTTTGTTAATAACATAACCCGTGTTGTCAGCGGACCCACCGAGTCAGATGAGAACAGGGAAAGGAGGCTGGAATCAAAGATACCACCAACAATCAAAGAGGGCCAGTTCAGTGCCCTAAGCGCTCATGGCAGTGATGGCTGTGGTAGGCGGCCTTAGGCGGGTGGTCAAATGTAAAAAAGATAAAGAGTTACTGCTCCCAGAAGGAGCTCTCAACTGATAACAGATGGGCTGGTGGATAAAGTTCAGCTTCCTCGCCCCTCAGGTCGGGTAACTGCAGGCAGGTTCCCTGGAGGATCAGAGCCCACAGTGGTAACCTGCTTCAAAATGCATGTTTTATTCGCTTCTTGCTCCCCCTGTCTCACTTTCTCTCTATCGTAGAGGGGTTTTCTGGAAACCCCTCCCAGGGGAAACGACTTGCTCTTGAATCCTTGTGGATTCTACTCCAACTAGAAAGCTCGTATGTTTTCCCACCATTCCCATTTCCCAGGGATCCTAATCCCTTTTCTTCTGCCTGTCCAAATCCTCAGTCCTGGGGTCCCACTTTGCTACAGTCTAGGCTTTAGAGAGTTCTCTTTCCTCTGAAGTCAAGATCCTCTTCTCTCCTCGGTTGGCAGTTCATGAGACACGATATACTCTTTCCATTGTGTAGTGGGCTGGAATACAAAAGCTGGAATCAGACATACATAGCTGGCCTTGAATTCTGACTCCATCACTCACTAGCTGTGAAATCTCGGTCCAACTTTTAACTTTTCTGACTTTGTTTCCTCCTCTGCGAAATAAATAATCCTTCCTCGTCAGGTTGTCCTCTGGATTTAATGAGCTAGATGTATAAAGTATTAGAATAAAGTATAAGAAGATACTCCAGAAAAGTTACTTGTATTATATTATTTTCTTTCATTATTTACTTTCTCATGTGTGTCCTTTTTTTGCTGAACTAGATCGTAACTTCTTGGCCATATTCAACCTCTTTACCACATATTGCACATGACAGGCGCGAAATAATTATCTGTTATCAGTTTTCTAAAGCCTTAAATTACAGAACGCACTCTCTCAATTCAAGATTCATTTCTGGATTATTTGTTATAGAGAGAGGCATTCTTAAGGAATTCTTGGCAGGTCACTGCTTTTCTGGGCCTCAGTTTCCTCATATGCAAAATGAGGGTCCTGGTCTATAATTCTAGATGGGCTGAGGTCCTCTTAGCATTAAAGTTTGGAATCTGTATCTTCCTTGAGGGCAAGTACTGTATGTTACTCTTCTTTATGATCCCTCAACACTTACTACAATGGTGGCCACAGATAAGTGACTTTCCAGTGCATGCAGAATCAATTCCAGACACCTCACCAGTCATGGTCATGCCACCTCCCAGTCTCAGCTCTTACCACTCACCCTGTCCCTCACACCGTTCCAGCCAGGCTGTCTTTTCTTTATACTCCTAGAGTTTTCCAGGCTTGATCTGCCTTGAGCCCTTTGCGCTTGCAGTTTCTCATAATTTGGTTCTCTGCTCAACTGTCTCCTCCACAGAGGTGTCTCACCCCACCCCAGTCTCTCCGTCCCACAACCCTGCTGTTTTTTCATTCTTGTAATTGCATTCTGAAATTGTCTTATCCTTTAGTCATTTATTTGCTTTTATTGTTTGCACTTTATTTGCATTTATCGTTTGTTCTCTCTACCTCTCCCTCTAGTCTCCAAATGTGAACTTTTATCTTGGATCTTTTTATATCCCTGCCACTAAAATAGTACTTAGCATAAACTAGGCCCTAAATAAAGAATTGTGGAGTGAACGAAGAAATGAACTCTACCGCACCTTATAGAGTAGTTTTTAGGTGGTGAGCTAAAATCCATGGCTGTCATTCCAGGTTCTAGTGAACTTCAAGTATGCATTCTAAGTGAATTAACTGCCATAAGGTCTGAGTAAACATGCAGTGGGAAGAAACAAGGAATTCTTATAAGACAACGGCAAGCAATCCTATCAGCTTATCTAGAAACTTACTTGCAATGGGAAATTTAGATAGAATTTTAAAAGAAATGATTCATTTCTTTTTATTATGAAAAATTTCAAACATAAACATAAGTAGATGTGGCAGATAAGATAATGGACCATCCTGCACACTGTGGTGGACAGATCCTAGGCTGGTCATCCTCCTGTTCACATTCTTGTATAATCCTCTGCCCTGTGTGTACAAAATTAGTGACTTGCTTTTTAACCAATAGAATATGAAACATTTGATGTCACTCCTGTGTGATTACTTTATGTTATATAACAATCCAACTTGCTAGCAGACTCACTCTGGGGGGGGGGGGGGTCTCCTTGCTGGTTTGATGAACTAAGTGGTGGTGTTTGGAAAGCCCCCATGACAATGAACTTCAGGTGCCCTCTAGGAGCTGAGGGCAGTCCCCAGTTGACAGCTAGCAAAAAGCCAGGGTCTTCGGTCCCATACAAGGAAATGAATTCTGCCAGCAACCTGAGTGAGTGTGGATGCTGATTCTTCTCCAGGTGAGCCTCTAAATGAGAATGCAGCCTAGCTGGCACCTTGATGGCTGGTGTGACACCCTAAGCAGAGGACCCCAGGTGCCTAGACACCTGATCCACAGAAGCTGAGATAAATCTGTGTGGATTTAAGCCACTACGTTTGTGGTAATTTTCAGCAACAGATAACTAATACAGATATATTACCCAACGTCAACAATTTTCAACACTTTGCCAATATCATTTCATTTATACTCTCATATTTTTTGAGGGTGGATGGGCTGGAGTATCATGAAGCACATGCAAATACTTTAGTATGTATCTCTACCAGAGAAGCACTTTTTAAAAACATAACCATGATGCCAGAAAAAGTAGGTCTTAACTGAGAACAAGAGTGGGAGTCTTTTTTAAAGCCATCACGTCTATGGAGCTAGTATATTAATGAGACACTCCGAGAAAAGGTGCTTGCAATAAATCAAATAAATATATTTATGCACCCCTATGTTCATTATTCACAATAGCCAAGACGTGGAAGCAACCCAAGTGCCCATCACCAGATGAATGGATAAAGACGATGTGGTATATATACACAATGAAATACTACTCAGCCATAAAAAAGACAAAATTGTTCCATTTCTAACAACAAATGATGGTATTATGCTAAGCAAAATAAGCCAGACAGAGAAAGACAAATACTGTATGATTTCACTCATATGTGGAAGATAAACAAACACATGGATAACAGATTAGTGGTTACCGGAGAGGGGGGTGGGCGGAGGGCGAGAGGGGTAAAGGGGCACATATGTACGGTGATGGATAAAAGCTAGACTATTGGTGGTGAACATGATACAGTCTATAAACTGATATATAACAACGTACACCTGAAATTTATGTTATAAGCCAGCATGACTTAAAAAAAAAAGAAAAAGAATATCCCGTTGATCCCATCAAGGTAAAGGACCGGAAAGCATATGAAAGCTTTCACTTGAAACGTTTGAGTCTTGACGGTAGGTTTTTTAAAAACTGTGCAGCCACAAAGTATTTAACTGTCTCTATCATATGCTCATCTGTCACATAATACCCTAACACCATTGGAACTCGATACTAACCGTATGTTTAAGATCCTACCCATTCCCCTAACCTGTTTTGGAATGGCCCCTGGTAAATTCCATTTTTATTCATAACTTCTTATAAATTCGTATCATACTCTAATTGCCATCCCCACCACTTTCCCCTTACTCCAGGAAGCTCTTCCCAATCGCTTGCTCTTTTTCTCTCCTGGATAAACCAACCTCTCTTCCCTTGACATTGCTCACCCAGGCAGCGCTTTGTAAGGGGAATTCTCCGCGCTCTGGGTTTAATCCTCTCTCTGCCACTGGGGCGCTCTGTGATCTCTGGCAAGTAGCTGAGCGTTCTCTAAGCTGGATACAACTGTGCCTCGCAGGGTTGTTCGGAAGATTAGATAAAGAACGTGCGCAAGGTGTAAAGCGCCCAGCACAGAGAAAGCACGGCTGATCCCCACCATTCCCTTTGTTAGTTCCCATCCCCGATCACCCAGCATCGAACGCCCAGCACCGCGCCTCTCCCGCGCTTGCCGCAAGGAATGCAGGGATTTGCAGTTTTTTGGTCCCCAAGTCGTGGTTCTTCTCCGAGCCGGAAGGCGAGAGGAAGAACTACACATCCCAGTGGGCCGTGAAAGGAAAGTGGGGCTCGGAAAACCGAGCGTCCCCGCCTGGCCACCTCCGCTTTCGGCTGCCCACCAGCTGCGCCCACAACCCGAGGGCTCAGACCCCGCAGCAACGGCAGGGCCGAGCGCACGAGCGGGTCGGCCGGGACTGTTGGGCGGCGTGGGGATGGGAGACGCGGGCGGTCCCCCTGCTGCCGCGGGGAAATAAAGCGAGCAAATTGTGAGCGCCCGTGTCGGAGAAGTAGGAAGAAAGGGCCAGGGAGGCAGCAACCCATGCAGAGCCTGGCCGCCACGAGGCTTGTCCTCTGGGAAGGAGGCAGGGGCCGGGGCCGGGAGACCCAGATCGCTCCCCTCTCCGCGGGAAACCCGGAACCCGGCCGGGCCAGGCCCCGAGACCCCTGCCCGCAGCCCCCCTCCCGGGGTTCGGCCTGCCTCGTGCCCTCCCTCCCCATCCTGTCGCCGGGGCATCCTCACCCCATTCCCGGACAGCAGTAGAGCCCCTCGCAACTCGACCACGCGCCCCGCTGGGGGAGGAAGAGCAGGGGCAGGGCGGCGAGGGTCACCTCTCCGCGCCGCTTCCTCAGGTCCCCGGGAGTCGCAAGAATGGGTTTGCGGGTGGGCAGTGTGAATGTGTGTCCCGAGGCGGCCGCTGTTGCCGGGAATAAACCCGGAGCAGAAACCGGGAGGCGGACAGAAGTCTGTTGGAGAGCGCGCAACGCCGCGAGGCCGCGGGCGCCTGACCCGAGCCGTCCCCGGGCGATGCCAGAGGACTCCAGCACCTTCCCCGGGGCCGCACGGGCCCGCCGGGAGGGGACTGGGGCGGGGGCCCTGCCGAGCATCGCCGGCGAGGAGGAGGAGCCGGAGGAGGAGCCCGGCCCGCGAGGCGCGGGCCACCGCCCACCCGGCCGGGAGGAGGCGGACCTGCTCGGAGCGCCGCGCGCGCGCCGGGCTGAGCCTTGCAAACAAGTGTCTGTGGCGCTCGCCCCGCGGCCCTGAGACGCGCTCCGCCGCCCCCGGCGGCCCTCCTCGCCCGGGCCTGGCTCCTATGGGGCAGGAGGGAGCGGGGAGCCCCCGGCCGCGCAGCCCGCGAGCCGCCCCGCGCCCCTCGGCCCGGGCGGCCCCGGCAGCCTCGCGCGGGGGCTGCGGACTCGGTTCGGCTGCCAGGCGCGCCGGCGCGGGGTCGCAGCGCCCGGGCTGTCGCCGAGCCCGCTCCCGACAGAATAACGTGCTCGGTTTCCCCACCCCTGGGAGGGGTTGCCGGGGCCGCGAGCTGCCTCCCAGTTTCCATCGCTCTCTCCTGGGGAGGATCCGGCGCCCGGAGGAAGGATTAGAATAAACCTGGCCGAGGCGCAGAAGTGGTTCCAGAGGAAGCCGGCGCCGGGGCCGCCGCCTCGTGTCCCCTCGGGGCGCAGCGCTCGGGGGTCGGCGGGGCCGATCGAGCCGCTGTGCGAGGGGGCGGGCGCGCGGCGAGCCGGGGGGCGGCCGGGCGGCCCCCTGCGCCCCGCGGGGCCCCGGAGCCCCGGCACCCGGGCTGGAAGCGACTGAAGACCGGCGCCGCGGGCTGCGGGCAAGCACCGTCCCTCTAGGAAGGGGATCGGGCTATGACAGCTGGGCTCCCCAAAGGGTTAACCTGGGGGTCCTCGGCAAAGTTGTCGCCGACCCAGGAGCCCGCTTAGTGGCCGCGGCGCCAAGGCTCGGGGGGCGGCCGGGCGGCCGGCGGCGGTCGTGGCTCGGCGGGACCCGCACGGCCGGGGGGCTTCTGGGGGTGTGCGCCCCCAGCCGGCTGCCCTCGTGGATGCCTCCCGGCGGCGGCGGGCCCATGAAAGACTGCGAGTACAGTCAGATCAGCACCCACAGCTCCTCCCCCATGGAGTCGCCCCACAAGAAGAAGAAAATCGCGGCCCGGAGGAAATGGGAGGTTTTCCCGGGAAGAAACAAGTTCTTCTGCAACGGGAGGATCATGATGGCCCGGCAGACGGGCGTCTTCTACCTGACTCTCATCCTCATCCTGGTCACTAGCGGACTCTTCTTCGCCTTCGAGTAAGTGGCGGCGAAAGCTCCCCGACGCCGGGCTCCCCCCGCCTCCCCCGACCCCTGGCCCTGCTCTCGCTACTTTCGTTTTCTGGAAGCCTTATCTACTATTGTTATATAATAGACGCCCGCTCTCCCTCTTTTTCTTGGAAAGGTCTGTTTGCTTTTCGGTCCCCAGAGATAATGCAGTTCTGGGTCGGGCTGTGGGCGTAGAGGAGAGGGGACCCTTGTGAGGTGTGCCGGCCTTGCTGTTTCCGGGGGTTGGGTGGCTCCTCGCAGGTGACTCATTCTTGGCGCTGTCTCTTTTGAGTTTGGAGACTAGCAAACCAGCCCCGATGTAGCTTTCTGTGGGAAGGGGGATAGGCAGATTCCAGAGTCAGGGAGAAATAGAATCGCCTCTTTTTCTTGCTCACAAGCTGTAGAGCATCTTAAACTCAGTTTACTGTATCTTCTACATACCTTCGCTGGATGATGAAGAATCTTGGTTATTTTAGGTTTCAAAGTGTAGGCCACCACCCAATGTGGCCTGGAAAGATAATTTCATTTTTCGTTTTCCTTTAGGTTTTCCCTCTTGATCAACAATTTCTGATTTACCATGAAGTTTCTAAAGTCTTCACTTTTAAAAAAGTTTCCATAAAAAATGTTCCAAACAAAGTCTTTCCCCTCCCCCCCAAATATTGGGGAACAGGTGAAAGGAGACTTTAGGCCTGTTGAGGAAAAGTATGACGCTGCGTGCTAACTTTGGATTCCAGAAACAATACCTTGGGAATTTAGAGTTTTTATCTGGGAAAAAGTGCACACAAGTCTTCCCCATTTTCAGGAAAATCAGATTGGCCAGTTGCAACTATCTTCCTGCCAGCTAATGAAAGATCTTATTTACTAATAGTATTAGACAAAGTAGTTTAACCACATTCCAGAATCAATTTCAATTGCTCTTATTGGGCCCAACATTTGCAATGCAGCTTCTTATGTAATTCTTGGTACCTTATGCTCAATGAATATTGTAGCTACTTGATTCTCCACCACCCCCCCCCCCCCCCCCGCCCAAATTTAACAAAAAAGCAGTATATTTATTGGGAGTTCTTTGTGCTTCTGATATCCTGGTTATTATGGGGCGTGATACTCTTTCAGGCTCCATCTGCTTCTTTTGGGTAGGGTTAATTAAATCTTTTGATAAGTATTAATAGGCTCTGATTTTGTGCCTAGCGTTTGATATTCCAAATGCTGTCTCAATCAGAAATGAATGATCTTCCAACAGTGTGATGCTTTTCACTTAAAGCCCTCTGACTCTGGGGGGAAACATCTTTGTATCTGAACATTGTGCTGTGATGAGCAACTTTGACAGGATTGGGTTAGAACAGGTGAGGAGCGACCTCTCAGATCCCACCCAGCCCCTCCGCTTCTATGTGAAATTAATTCTAGGTCTTTCCTAGAAGTTTAACTTTTGTGCACATCTGAGACCAGTTGGTGGAATCTCTTGGGGCACCTGGGGATGGGAGGGGAAGGGTGTAAAGAGGCTTATTGGAATGACGGGAGAAACGCTCTGGTCTTCCTCCTGCTCCCTTTGTCCCCATCCAGGGCCAGCCTCTTGTCCTTACAGTGCTGGGGAACTGGAGGAAGGGGCCCCAGGTTCCGGGTGAGTTTGCATTCTGAGTCATTGCAAATTCAGGCACTGGAATGATGATGCCATATGGTTGAACAGAAATGCCAGCCTTCTAATGGTGGCTTTCATTACAGCTGGTCCTCTAGACAGAGAGTATGCGCTATGTCCTAATGTTAAAAAAGTTTCAAACTGATCTCTATTGGCATCTTTGTTCTTTTTAACAATTTCGAGAGTGGAGAAAAATGGGTTAATTTTGTGATTATGTTGCAGAGCTTCAGCCACAAGTGTGTTTTGTGTGGGAAGACGACTCTTTCATTTTCTATATCCAGCCACATCCCACTGTGTGGTTAGGGGCCCCCCTCCGGTTATTACTTACCATCTTTTGTTTTCTTCTTTCAAACATTGCTTTTAACCAACCACCATAAATTCATTTTCACCTCTTGATCTCTGTGTGTGTTTCTTCCAAGAGTTCCCCAAAGTCCTCACTAGCAGGCTGTTAGGGATCTCTTTCTGCATCAGCATTGTGTTAACTGATGGCCGTAGGAATAAACACGTGCACTGGGATTTTGTTAGCTACTATTGGAAGCTTCATTTGTAGTTCAGCTCTGTGTGTGTGTGTGTGTGTGTGTGTGTGTGTGTGTATGTATGTGTGTGTGTGGTCTCCATGAGTGTTGCTTCAATTACGCAATTTGAAATTTCAAGAAAATAGGCCCATCCTAGCAAGATGCCTCAGTTGAGAAAAATCATAGGGCTGTTCAAACTATAGCATATTATGACCTGGCTAAGAATATTTGTCACTGTGCTGCCTTTCGTTTCTTTATTGTTGCTAATGACAGAGTGAAATTAAATAACATTGGCTAAATTAATTTGATAGAGACTCAGAGAACCAATTAGTTATATGCATAGGAAATGAAATACAACAGACTAAGAGAAATCCAGAGGAAATGCCGGTTTTGTCTGCCTACTGCCTGCCTGCCTTCTGCCCTCCCTTTAGTTCTTTATTGAGCACATACTATGTAGTTGTCTATTTTGGTTCATTTCATGTCTAGATAAATTTAATAGTAGTAGAATTCATTTTCAAACATCAGAGTCCATGTTTCCACATACATTTACACAAAGGCAAATTCAAAATTTAAGATGACCTGTAACTTCTAAACTTAGTTTTAGACCTCCTTTCCTGCAACTCTTCTGCCACCTCGCTTCCCCTTCCCGACCTTGAACAGATGGACAAAGAACTTTGTCCGTGAGAAGTGGACTTCCTGGCACCCACCGACAGGTGCCAATACTGTCTTTTGGGAGCAACGCAGGCTAGAAATTATTATTCCCACATTGAAGTCGAAGTGACAAAGCCTTGGAAAGGTCAAGTGGTCATCTGAGATCACGAACTCAGGATGACAGGGTTTCTGACCACAAAGCCGTGCCGCCTTCTCACCCACTGTGCTGGCTCTTCCTCCGAATATGGAAAAGTGGTTAAAGGTGTGGATTTTGGAAGGACAGACATCAAGACTCTTACCAGCAAATTATTTGACTTTTCTAAGCCTCAGTTTACCGATCTCTAAAATGGGGTTAATAATATCTACCTTTCAATGTTGTGAAGATTAAATGAAAAAGTATGTTTAATACAGTGTCTGATACATAGCAAGTATAGTTAATGTTAGAACAAAGCTTGGAAAGAGGCTTCCAAGTTCCCTGTTTTCTGAGAGCCTTTGAAGGAGGGAGTAGGTCGGGTAATAAGCAAGTGTGATGATGATAGCATGTTAGGGCTGAAAAGATGCAAAACAGAGACCTTTGTATGAATCTGAGGAGCGGCCTCCCTCTTGCCTCTTCAGGGTGGGAGTCCTGCAGGGATGTCCAGACCCCGAGCAGGAGCACTGAGGAAGCCTCCAGGAAGCAGGGACTGGATTTCATTTCCATTTTTGGAGCCACCATCCCAGAACCATGAAGATGGTAAAGAAAGTTCCCGGAAGCAGCTCAGTGCAACCCTATATTCTCTTTCGAGTGGGGTGGGGCTGGTTGTTATCTTTTTGTCTCTCTTATGTTGACATATGCAGTACTGATGCAACGTGACAGCATTTCTTAGCTGTATTTATGAGGGAAGGGAGGAAGCTGGTTGCAAGTGCCGTTGAGGCATCTCCCTGCTCCTTGCAGTTGCTGAGGGGCTGGCGCATCAATGACTCACTGCAAAGTCCTCATTCTCGCATGCCCAGAATTGCAATTTGAAAAGATGAGCGCACATTATCAATTTCTTTCTCTGTGACAAACATACACATACAGCCTGCTTTTGTTTAGAGGTGAAATTTTGAAAGATAAAAAGTCCTTGGCCCTGAAATATTGACATTTCATAGTCTCTTGATCACACGGGCAGAAAGGAGATGAACTGAGAGGTCAGACGGGTTCACGTCTTCAGTAGTATCCCATGAAGTCAGGGGAGGCCAGCTCAGATCTTGGACTTGACTGTCTCCCAATTCTGTGCTATCACCGCAGACAGTTCGGAGCTGTTACTGGGCCTGACACACTTGAGAATGTGGGAACATCCTTAAATTTCTCATCACTAGAAGTCCATTGATGATAAAAAAAAAAAAAAAAAGCCCTGTATTTTCTTCTCTCTTGTCCTCCCCGCTTCCTTCCTCTCTCCTTCCTTCCTTTCATTTCTTCTTCTTCCTCTTCCTCCTCCTTATTTCTTTGGCTTTGGCTAGTTCACTCTGAAATGCTTGATGAATAATTGATACTAGTGGAACTGGGGTCATGTTTGCCTTGAAGATAGAACAAGAGACTGTCCCAAGTAAACAAAAGTACCATTTCCAATAGTAACTTCTCTCTTATAGATTGGCAATCCTGTATTATCTAGTAGAAGGTACTGCCCTTATAACATAGGAGGACCCCATCTTTTCTCAACTGTCCTATTCGGAACTGCATCAGGTTCCCCACCATCTCGAAAACATCTGGAAAATGTCCCATCTTCTTTTGGCCAAATGCTGGCCGTGGTGTGCATCGTGGAACACCATGGATATATAGGTGATCATTGGGACTTTATACTGACATTCCCTATTAACATAGTAAATGGCATCAAGGACACTTTATAACCCACTATGGCTCCACAAGAATTTTAGGTGGCTTCAAAACCTTACTAATGACTTCTTGACATGAGCCTACTTTTGTGTGCATCATCAACACATGTAAGTTCCATGAGGGTCGGGCCTCTCCTTCTTATGTTCTCTGCTGTATTCCTCAGCTCCTAGAGTAGTACCTGGTACATGGAAGCCTATCAGTAAATATTTGTTGTTTAATGAGATAATGGTAGTATTGAAACACTCTGAAAAATAACTTCTTGTGCTTCAGTTTTTCATTTTGTAAAGTTGTGAACATTAATGAAATTTATAATGAATAATGTCTTATAGAACATATTTGCCTGAGAGGCTTTGATTATTTAATATAATTCCTCTGAATTCAGAATCAAGTATCATCCCTCTTCATTTGATTGAAGGAGAGGAAATGAAAGATTTTCTTAGTTACTTAGAAAAGTAGCAGTAGACCTGGGCTGTTCTCTTGGCTAACAAAGACTTCTTTCTAGTTTTTTTTTTTTACTTTTTGACTGAATGCTTTAAGCAAACAGAGTTCTCTGCAGTATATATGAATGTCACCTAGTAACCATCAGCACCTAGAATAATTTTGCATTTTATAGGTTCTTGACTTCGGATACTTGAATTTATCTAATAAATCTCTTCAGGTTACTGTTGGCTACTTACGTTTTATGGCATCCTCTCTCAGCTAGTGGCAAGTGATACCAAATTATGCAGAAAGGACTCCTGTAGCTTCCTATAATAGAGTAGTGATGGTCAATTATTTAATTGACCGTATCTGCATAACCTGGAGATTTTTCTTTTGCAGTACAATGTTACACGTGATTTATTCATGGCAGAATTATTATCTTAGTAAGAGAATTTAAATTAAGGGTTTCAAGCAAGTGTGTTGATTCTTTTGTAGTTTCTTAGGAAGGAGAAAACAGTGGTGGTCAGTAGATACTTAAAATTAGTTACATCCAGGAATTTGGATCTAATAAAATGTCAGTTCAGATAAGGGTTGGGGGCCATCTTAAGTCTTTTATTTAGTTCTTCACTAAATGTAAAAGTTGGTCCCAATTCAAACTGATTTTTATAAACTGGATGATCTTCTATCTATCTCCTCAGTTTCCCCCCCTTTATTGGGTTCATTCAGAAGATTGTATGTAACACATATGCAAATTTTGGAATAAAATACTCCGAAGAGCACCCATGAAACATGAAACTGCCACCAAACTCAAGGACCCCATCAATGCCACAGCTTTTGAATCTGCGTACATCCTCTGTGCGTCAGCCCTGCCCCACCTCCCAGCCCCCCCTGAGGTCAGCACCCCCTCAGCTTAGTCATTATTACTGTGTTGACTTTCTCCTCAAGGTTTTTGAATGCATGCATTCCCAAAGAATAGATTGTTTAGTTTGGCTTATTTTTCTATGTAAAAAAAGTATAAAGAAAATTTTCCTATGTATATAAGAAAATAAATCTTTTATAAAAAATCTCTCCATCTCCTTCCGCTCTCTCTCCCGGAACCATTGAAGAATAAGTTGCAGACATCGTGCCCCTTTATATCCAAGTTTTTCAGCATGTAATTTTTAAGAAAAAGGATGTTATCTTATTTAAACACAGTAATGGTATCGATTTCAGGAAATTTAACATGGATATAAGAGTCCATATTCACATTTTGCTGTTTGTCCCAATATTGTTGGGTTTGAAGTTTGTCATCTTAATATTTGTTTTCTATTTATCTAATATGCATTTTCTCTTTTCCTCCTTCTTGCCTTCTTTTAGGTGAATTGCACATTTTTAGTATTCAGTTTTATTTCCATAAAAGAATTTTAGGCTGTTTCTTTGTATTTTGTTTTAGTAGTTGCTTAAGAAGTTAGAATATGCATCTTTACCCTATTATTGTTGACCTCCAAATTGTAATGTTGTACTTCACAAATAATGTGAGAAACCTAAAACATTATAATTCACTTACTTCTCCCATCCTTTGGACTCTCATTGTCATATATTATATAACTGTATATGCTATAAACCCAGTAATGTTGTTCTTTTAAAGCAGTCAATGGTATTTAAAAGAATTGTAAATATAAATACGTATGTAAAGTAGGCATACATTAAAATAAAACATATACACATATATAAAATCTAAAACACATACATTTGTACATATAAAAATAGAGATAATTTGTGGTGGAGTTTTATATTTATCCTCACATATTTACCATTTCTGGTCATCTTCATTTCTTCCATCTGAGGCATTTCCCTTTGGTCTAAAGTACTTCTTTTAGCATTTCTTGTATGCAGGTCTGCTGGTGACGAGTTCTCTCAGTTTTTGCTTTTTCTGAAAATCTTTATTTTGCCTTCATTTTTAAAGGATATTTTCACTGGATGTAGAATTCTAGTTTGACAGTTTCTTTTCTATCAGAACTTTGAAGATGTTGGCCTGTTGTCTTCTGGCCTCTTTTGTTTCTAATGAGAAGTTAGCTCTTATTTTTAGCATTTCCTCTGGCAGGTAATGGGTGAATTTCCTTCCAGCTGATTTTCTCTTTATCTTTTATGTTTCATTTTCAACAGCTGGACAAGAACAGACCAAGGTGTGGTTTTTTTTTGATACTGATCTAGCAAGGGATTTGCTAAGGCTTCTTGGGTCTGTGGCTTGATATCTCTCATTGGTTTTGGAAAAATTTCATCCATTATTTCTTTTCTCCCCTTTTCTCTCCTCTTCTGGAACTCCATTTATTTGTGTATGAAACCATTGTGTATAGTCTCATGCATCTTGGGTACTTACTCCTTTTTTCTTTTTATAAACCTCTCAACTCTCCTGCCCTGTCTCCAGCCTTGGGTGTACTCTTTCTGTGTGTTTGGTGAAGATCCGTGGGAAAGAGTTGGCTGGTCTGTGGCTGGGGCTCCTTGGAATTCTAATCCATATGGCAGTCCACATGTGGCCATTAAACTTGGTTAGAAATTTACCTGGTTCTCCTGACTCCCATCTATGGTGGATTCCTGTTCTTCCTGCCACTCTGCTAGGAATGAAAGCAGCTATTGGCCTTTTGTTCTCTTAGGAAGGACTTGACATGTTCAGGCTTCTTTGCCTCCTCAGCTCCCTGATATATTTTAAAAACTGTGCTTTTGTAGCTAATCTGGCTTGTTCTCATTGTTAGAGTGGGAGTGATCGCTCTTTACAACTTTCAACTTGTGATTTTTTTAAACTTAATTTTGTGTTTCTCAGATTCGTTTCTGTTGTTGCACATGTATGTAATTAGTTTTTATTGCTATAATATTTTATGTGTGTAAATATGCCCAATTTATTCCTCAGACTCTTCCTAATCTTTCTTTCTTTGACTTTTCACTGATTCTTGGCATTTGCTATCATTTTATAGGGTAGAAGATGAAAGCTGCCTCTTCATAGGTTTTGATTTCATCTTAAGTGTGTCTTCGCAATGACTATGACATCCAGACCCAAATGCTTAGGTCTGGGTAACTGAGAGAGAATTAGCATGGAATTTTAATCCATTATGCTTTTACATGATGATAAAATAGTTGTCCAAATGATAAATCCTGACTATCAACTAGTCATTGAAGTTGTATACAATTAAGAACAAGATTTAAAGAAATACATATCCTTACGATGAGTGAGGTACTTGATTGCAAATTTCATCTTCATCTTCATAGTTGAGTTGGATGCTACTTTTCCATTGATTTTAAAAGAAAGCTTTAACTTTATCCCCCCTCACTTACAATAGTTTGGGGAGCTCTCCTCTGATCTCATGCCTTGCTTAGATACAGCCCTTGACAGTACTTGTAATTAGGGTTCTGTTGCTGACCTCTTCTCGTGTAGCTGGCTTAAGTTGACAGTCCTGATAGAAGGGATTTCTGATGGAACCAGCCAGCCCCCAACTCCTGTAGACTCTTTAGTCTCTCTGGTGCTCTGTGTCAGAGAGAAGATCCCTCTGCCATAATCAGGTCCAGAATGAAGAGAAAGGTGACAGCTCTGTGTGTGTGTGTGTGTGCGTGCGTGTCCATCTTCCTCAGCTCCATCTTTCCGGTCTGTACAAGTTGTACCACCCTTAATTTAGGCCCATTTTTGCCTCTGCCTCCTGGCCCTTCACAGCTGAGAGCCAACAGACCATTGGAATAAACTTCTGTGTTCCTTCTAGAGATTTTTGAAGTAGGCTTGCTTTCAACTGTAAGGAGACGTTTTTCTTTTAGAATAGTTTAAGCCTATTTGGACAGAACTCACCATTTAAAAACAGGAATACGGTAATTTACCTGCCTCTTCAAACTAAGCTTTAGAAACTGCTGACTTCAAAGTCCGTGGGAACTAGTCTTGCTGTTGAGAGCCATCAGAATGTGACAGGGCTGGTCAAGGTGGCTGATAGGGGAGAGCGCAGCCAACGGCCCTCTGGGGCTGGATGTGGTTGCCTTGAGATAGTCCTATCAGTGGTGGAATGGTGGTCTAGCTTGCTTGGGAAGGAATGTGAGCTCCATGGGTCTGCTGTTGGTGGTTTTCAGGCACTTCTCACGCATGCAGAGAAACAGCTTATTTGAACACAAAACACTGGAGTCTGCTAGAGGCCTTCGTTCTACTTGCTGAGATGAGGAATTATTGCCTTTCCTTGTACAATACTAGAAATAAAATGAGTCCCCAAAATATGAGCTCCTGGTGACTTCCCTGACAAAATCCAGTGTCCGTTTTTTTCAGGGTTTGTTTTTCCTTTAGTCTCAGTGGTATAAGAGACTGCAACTACTTTCTCTTTATTTGAAACTTTTTCTTCCTTTAGCTTCTAGGATGTTTGTCTTCTGCCTGCTTTAGTTATTGTTTCTCCTGTGTTGCATCTGTTCTCTCCTCTCTGCCCTCCATTAACTTGCTCATTGCCCTTCTGCCTTGCTTCCTATCCCAGGCAAGTTTGCATCATCGTGGTGGTCAGTCTTGTCTTTCCAGTGTGACTTTCATCTCTCTCTCTCTCCCCTGCTTGGAGCCCCTGCCCTCTAGTCTTGCATTTCCTCTTGCTTGTGGCAGTCTCTACCCAGGTGTCCTCTGATGCCCAGAAAGCGAGTCACTGAAAACTGAATATGTTTTTCATGGCTCCGCCACTCTCAGTAAAGACAACGCGCTCCTTGTCCCCAGAGTTCATCCTGAAATATTCTCCCTTCTCACCCTTTCTCATATACTTTCAGTGATCACACTCTACTAAGCCTTTTCTTAATGTCTCCTAGACTGTATTCTTCTCTGTTTCCATACCTAATGTGGTGGTTTTCAAATATTCACAAAACCTTTAACCCTATTCCCGTAAAAAAAGATGGAGTGTAATTCTTCTCCTCTTGAATATGGGCCAGCCTTAGCGACCCAGTTCTAAAGAGGAGAACATGGCAGAAGTGTTGCTGTGTGATTTCTGAGGTTAGATTAGAAAATGTGATAGAGCTTCCCCCTGGTACATGGGCTCTAGGTTAGAAAATGTGATAGAGCTTCTGCCTGGTACATGGGCTCTAGGTTAGAATATGTGATAGAGCTTCCGCCTGGTACACGGGCTCTAGGTTAGAAAATGCACTGAAGCTTCCCTCTGGTGCAGGGGTTTTCTTTCTCTCTCTTACATGAGACATACACCTTTGGAGCCCTGAGCCGCCACATAAGAAGTCTAACTACATAATACAGAGACCACGTAGAGAGAGTCTGGGCCACACAGAGATAGAGGTGCCCACGGATCTCCCCACTATCCTAGCCTCCAGCTGTTTAAGTCTTGGTGGCCCAGAAGCCAGGGACATGAGTGGGTGAGCCCACGCAGGATTCCATTCCCTTACCTCCCCCAGTGTTTGAGCCACGCCATTCAAAGCTGAATGGTGCTGTCCCTGACACCAGCTGTCCCTGCTGAGCTCTGTCCACATTGCAGATTTGTGAACAAAATAGTGTTATTGTTTTAAGCCACAACGTTTTAGGGAGGTTTATTAGACAGCCATTACCAGAAATTTGCGAACGAAGGGTTGAGACTGGTTTCAAGTACGCAGCAGTTAGCGTGTGGCTAGCAACGCTAAAGGTATAGTGCTGAGGTGGAAGCATTTTTAAAAGAATTACGGTAGATTCAGGTTAGCTCTGCTCACTCCCCGCTTCCATTCCAGTGTGTCCTTGAGTAGGAAGGAAAGGAGGTGCACCTAGGTAAGGCGTCCACAATTGTGCCAAACCCCAGGTCTCCCTTGGAAGAAGTGTCCTTTGTCACGTGTCCTGGTAGGAAGGTAGCTTGAGTCCCCATGGCCTGCGTCCTCATCACCCCACGCCGGGACCACAGTCCCAGCTTCCTTTCTCAGGTTCCCTTCCTGGCTGTGTTTGTTTATATTTGTAGTGATGGACTCACACACCCAGTGTGTGGAAAAGTAAATCCACACAAAACTCTTAAAATCTGGTGATCAAGACCTTTCTGTTTTTCTCACGATTTATTAGGAGTGATAGAGGAGAACCTCTCATTTCTTAGATCTTGGTGCAGAGCAGTTTCGTCTGTTGATTTTGGGGAGAGTAGAATGTGGACATACAGCCCTGGTCAGGATGCCTCCTGGACACTGCTGTGGACGAGGATGTTCACTCTTTCCTGGGTCATTGGGAAGGTCAGGGGTCTGGCTCACCTGCCCAGCACGCCTCTGACCCACCGAAGCCTTTCCAATAACAGCCTAGGGTGGCCTTGTGTCTGCAGAGGCAGGCTGCCCCAGGAGTGGGCACCAGGACAACTGATGGCTGCCAGTGATCTCGTCCTCCGAGGGCTCCTCAGATCTTTTATAATCAATGCAATCTGTCTTCCTGAATGGTACTATTTTGGGGTCTTTTAATGCCATGAATTTCCCATACACACATTCTTGATGGCGATAAGGGTGTTTTTGAACACATAAGCCAAAGTCAAGTTCAATTCTGCAGCTCTATCTAGTCTATTTGTCTTTCTAACCAGGAAGAAGAATTTGTTCCTCAGATTATCTCACACTTACTAACTTGATATAAATTTTCCTGCTGCTCTTTAAGATAGCAACCCATGCAAATTAAATTCCGGAATGGTCCCAGCAACACACATATTCAAATGGTGATTACTAACTCTGTTTAGGAGACATAGTGAGTTTGCGTTTGTGTTCCTATTCCATTAGCTGTAAGCGTATTTTGCACAGACATTTCAAAAGGTGCGCTCTGGTCTTTTGAAAGGTAAATAGATACTAAAAGTTAGAGAAGCCTCTTCTTTGCCATCAAATTATTATTTAGTTAGGATTAACATTGAATAACGTTATATAAACAGAAACGATTTCTTCTTTGGCTCAAAAGAAAAAACAAAAGGTAAGAGGCATTATTTTTAAGCTTATGCCTTTCCTGAGCTAGGGAACTATTAACATTCTTTTTTTATTTAGAAGTTGAAATGGCAACAAAGCAAAGAATCCCACTCATTTATAATTAAACTCTTCTGCCACTTGGCTATGGCCAGTTAGAATAAGACAAGAAATGATGGAGCAGGAAAATGTCTCCTAGAACATGAGGTTAATATTCTTCTTCATTCTTTTTTTTTTTTTTTTTTGAGGAAGATTAGCCCTGAGCTAACATCTGCTGCCAGTCCTCCTCTTTTTCTGCTGAGGAAGCCTGACCCTAAGCTAACATCCATGCCCATCTTCCTCTACTTTCTATGTGGGACGCCTACCACAGCATGGCCTGCCAAGTGGTGCCCTGTCTGCACCCGGGATCCGAACCAGCGAACCCCGGGCCGCTGAGAAGCGGAACGTGCGAACTTAGGAACTGGGCCAGCCCCTCTTCTTCATTCTAAAGAGGATGTGCAATTGTTGATTTTAGAACGTTGTGTGTGTTTGTTCCTATGTTGGGGTTTTCTGGAAAGATCTCGAACTTTCCTGAATGCGAGCCCCAATCAAGCTTAAAAGGGGAGAGTTAAAGTGTGGAAATGAATGAAGAGTTGTTTTCCTTTCTCCTCATTCTCTCTTTCCCCTGGATTAGTTTTATATTGCTGCCATTGCAGACTTCCACACACTTAGTGGCTTAAAATAACATGAACTCATTATGTTATAATGCCATAGGTTAGAAGTTGGACACGGGTCTCCCTGGACTAAAACCCTGCTGTCGGCAGGGCTGCGTTCTCTCCTGGCAGCTCTGGGGGAGAATCCGTTCCCTGGCATTTTCCAGCTTCTAGAGTTGACGTGTGGCCCCCTCTCTTTGTCTTCAAAGCCAGCAACCTTCCTTCTCTCTGGGCCTTTCTTCCATAGTCACATCTCCCTCTGACATAGCCGGGAAAGGCTCTGTCTGCCTTTAAGAACCCATGTGACTAGATAGGGCCTGCCCAGGTCACCCAGGATCATCCCCCATTTCGGGGTCTTTAATTTAATCACAGCCACAATGTTTCTTTTTCAATGTAAGGTCACATGCTCACAAGTTCCAGGGATCGGCATGTGGCCGTCTTTGGGTGGCTGTTATTCTGTCTACCATTCCCCCAATCCTGATAGTTCTCCTTATTAAACTGGATGAAATGCTGAAGACTTTTTCCAGCCCTTTGAGAAGGGCCTGTGCATCAGACATCATAAAATGGGTGCACCAAACGGACCCCTCAGTTATCTGTGGAATTCCAAGGAATCCAGAATGAGATGAGGCAGAGCACCTCAGGCAGAGACTGGACGTGCCTCACCTGCTTAATGTCAGGGGCAGGGGCCCCCGGGAAGCTGACTCTGGACAGAGGGTTGCCTGTAGGACGTTTACCAGAGAGCGCCAGTGGGTCAACACCTGTCGGGGAGTGAAGGGAGCAGCGTTGGGCAGGTGCAGGCACAGTAAAGTCTCTTGCCGATCTGCCAGCAGGTGAAGGAGCAAGCCTTTATACCCCTGCACTAACCAGCCATTGAATGCAGGCTGCCCCAGGAAGGGGGCCACACCTTGAGAAGGCGACTCTCCAATTACGGACAGTTTCCTGGGAGGGACTCAGCTGAAAGCTGGCAGATGCCAACATTCCAGCAGCTGGGGGAGCGAATGCTTCCGTTCTGAAAGAACAGGTGGTGGGCTGGGGGTGGGAGGGCTTATCTCTCTGGCTGATGACAGCGTCCACTACAGTTAGCGGCCAGTGAACGTTGCAGATGGATCAGCTGCCCATTGGGATGACCCGGGCTTGGTGGGGACAAACCAACTGCAGGGAGAGAGAGAGAATCCAGCGTGGCAGGCAACAGAAGGGATCAGGGTGGCCCAGTGACTTAATCTGGTAGAGTTTGGAAACAGACAGGTGTGTCAGTAGAGGGTCTCAGGCCCAAGACTGAGGTTCAGCAAGAAGCTTTGCACCTAGAGGGCTGGGTGGGCCTGAGGTGCCAGGCAAGGCTCCATTCTGGAGGGTTGCAGAACAGGGCCTCAAGCACAGGGAAGCTGTGGAATTCAGGGCAGGGATGTGCTCCTGGGACTAGAGGTGGCATCACGGTGGAGCAGTAGCTTCCTGGCCAGTGGAGAGTCCCTGACGGTTGGGCTATGGCTGCTCTGCCACCTGTGGGTCTGCGTCTTAGGGCCGGCTGAGCCAGCCTGCATTTGCCAGGAGGAAAGAGAAGGCGAGGCTGGAAACCAGGCTGGACCTGACGTCTAACTAAATTTCCTTCGCAGTGCGTGATAGACCCTTCTCCCCTAAAGAAGATTTTAAAATATTTCGTCATTTTCCTCCCCTGTCTCCACCTAAGACAGAATAATGGGAGTAATTAGCGATGCTCTAGAAAAAGCTTGAAGAAGTACTCTCTCTTCTGACTCAGGAAGACTGTGGAGACGTTTTACAGGAACACAGGAGATTGTCTCAAATTAAAATATTTCTTCTTTATTTTAGAGCAAACATTGTCATTCTTGTTTATTTTCCATTTTTTTGGTTTGAGAAAGGCATTGTGTAGTTGTAATGATTCTTCTACCATTAAGGCTGCTCTTGGCATCTCCACTGACCAGCACAAAGAGAGAGGAGAAGCTCTGACTATGTGTCTGTGCAATAAACACCAAGTGCGGCTTTGGCACAGAGCATGCTTGTTTCCACAATATCCACAGTCAGTGAGGGTAATTCAGCCTCCGAAGGAAAATGACTTTACTTGACGTGTCTGGTCTAATACACTGAAAAAAAGAATTAGACATTGATGAACTTTTGCAGTATTCTGGAGGGAACCTGATTGATCTGGTTGACCAGACCTTCCTGCCCTGCCTACAGCACTGAGACAAACGGGTAAAGTCAGCCCCCTGAGCAGGAGCCCCTTTCCCATTCCTTCAGTCCACCTATTTTTTCCACATCTTTCACTCCTTTTTTACTTTTGCTAGTATTTCTTGGTCTCTGTACTCAAGAAATATTTGTTGAGTATTTATTGCGTGCCAAGCACAAGGTGCCATGTATTGGAGATGCAATATATATCAGACACCTCAGTGCTGGGTAAATCGGGGAGCTGTTATTTATGGTCAGGGCCAAGGTCAGTACTTCTGAGCCTCTGAATAAGCACCATGCCATGAGACAAAGGAAGGGTGTTGGCATCACCTCTCATGTATATGCCCTTTCTTCAGATACTCTTAGATCTCATCATTTGCGCCTTTTCCCTCTTACGATTCTTGTTTCAAAGGTACATAAGCGGTTGCTGTTATTGTCACTCATGGGAAGAAATCAGACCCCCCCCTCCCCCCCCCCCCCCCCCCGAAGGTTAATGGGTTCGTGAAGAAGAAAGATCTCGGCTTTAATGCGCTTCCCGCTCCTGGAGCAGGGCTCCCTGCCAGGCTGGAGCCAGCCCAGACAGTGGCTCTTCCATGTGCTCGTTCCTTGCATGTTACAACTTTTTGGAGGCCGTGGTCTGCTCTTCCCTATCCTCCGTGGATCCCTTCCCAGGGTGTCTGATGGCCCTGATCCTGGTGCCACATACCGTGCTCACTGTAGGTACAGGCCCAGGGTGGGCGCCAAGCAAATACTGGTCAGGTTTCTTTGAAAAGGGACAGCGACGGTGACGTTTGGTGCAAGGAGAGTTTTGCTCAGAATCAATTGTATTGGCACCATTAGGGCTGGATTAAAGGCTTTCAAAAGCTGTAAACATTAAGAACTTTACGTGGCTCCCCCTCTTTCCACCACCAAGTGTAATTTATAGACTAAAATAAATGTAAGACACGAACCTTACCTTTTTCCAATTGCAAAATTCTGAATGAGCTCGTTGAAGCTGAACTTTTCTCATTTTTCATGCTCTTGCCCTACAGATGTCCCAGACCGCTGTGTGGTCTGCCCCGGAGGTAGTTCATGGAGGTCTCACTCTAGATGGTTGTTGGCATAAAGCCACAGTGCCAGCCACAGCCTTGAGCCCTGTCTGTGTCCTCCCCCAGGGCTAGTCCAGCTGTCACCACTCTCGTCCGTAGGTGGCTGGAAGGTGGCTTTGGGGATGATGACTGGATAGCTCCTTTTGCGCCTGACCCCCTGAATAGTCTTTTTCAGACTTTGAGAAAATGACCTACACCAAACAGTACATCACTGAGGTCCAGGACACACACACACACACGTACAAATAGAAATGAAAATTTCAAGGAGCAGCATTTCTCTAACCACGTGCAATGAGCTCTATTCTATTCAACTCTATTGTTCTGTTCTAAAGTATTTCACTTAAAAATGTTTCTGACCCACTAAATTGTTCATGACCCACAACTTGCAAACTGAGAAACACTGAACCATAGTCTAGCACCCTAGACCCTGCTGCTGCCCACGGATGCCATGTCCCCACACCTCCTGTCTTCACCCCTGCTGTGTCTTCTGCCCGAACTCCTTCTCCCACTTCCAACCGTGCACCTAGGAGATGCACGCAAACCCATCTTTCCTGGTCTTACTCAAGTGTGCATGTTTCATGAAGCCTTCTTGACACCCCACGTGGTGACCCAGTGGTGTTCTCATGGCATCTCTTCCTGTGTCTCTGGTGCTTGCTGTGTGCCAGAGCTCATGGTGCATCCTTTCTCATCCACTGGCTCTGAGCTCACTGAGTGCATGGCCTGTCCTACTATTCTTTGGCTCCTGGGCATCTGGTACTAATGTGTGGCACACAGTGGGCACTTAATCAATGCTGCTGGAACTGCTTTAAAACAGTGATGCCCTTGAGTGGAGGGGCCAGCCCAAACCTGCCTTTCAAGCCGCACATCCATTTCCAGGTCCCCACGCATGTGGTGTTTGCCTTCTTCATCCTTTTATCCGTCAGATGCGAAAGCCTTTCTAGGAGAGGCATGAAAATAGCTGTTATCAGTAACCCAATGTTTAGACGTAGAGGTCAAAGACTGATGGAAACATGGGTGTTTCAAATAATGGGTTTCTGAAAACTTTTTTTAGAAGCACAAAAATGTAAAAATAGGTGCTTTTCAAAATAATGCTTTTATCATGACTGGTGTGGACTCTAGTCAATCTCTTGGCAAACGGTATTCTACAATTTTACTAGCTACATATGGGGATCTTTTTCTTTTACTTCTGATCATATAATCGTGGAACTAGTAAAAATTCTCCCATTTTCCAGATGAAGAAACGGAGGCCCAGGAGGCTGGGTGACTTACACAAGGTCACACAGAGGCATACCAGCAGGGGCAGGGTGAGAATGTGCATCGTCTCATTGCTACTCTTGGGTTCTCCCCGCTGCCTCATCCCTTCTTTTTTCTTTAAAGTATACTTTTTTTTTTTTTTGGTGAGGAAGATTGGCCCTGAGCGAACATCTGTTGCCAATCTTCCTCTTTTTTTTTTTTTTTGCCCAAAGTCCTACTACATACTTGTATATCCAAGTTGTAGGTCATTCTAGTTCTTCTGTGTGGGATGCTGCCACAGCATGGGCTGATGAGCGGTGTGTAGGTCCATGCCCAGGATCCAAACCCGTGAACCCCATGTCACTGAAACCAAACATGCGAACTTAACCATTCTGCCACGGGGCCAGCTCCTCATCCCTTCCTAATGTAGGAAAGGTAATGCAGGTAGCGAAGTGGGGTGTAATGTTCCCCATGCTCATAACTGTCAACAAAACTTGTCTTTAGTCTAAATTCTTTTGATAATTTCTTGTTTTAAGCTTATATTTCTTCCTTGGGAAAAGCAATGAGCAGGCTGCTATTTCATCCTTCATGTGAAGATATTAATATTCTCAGACTGCAGATGTGTATATACTACTGCTTTCTGAACTTGTTGCGTCGTCAATAAAAACTACTGTTAATCTCCACCTGAGTTTGTAGGTTTGGCTTTCTTTTAGAGCGCCTGCTTTCATTAAAGATTTTAGGACGTACAAAAATGCAAATAGAATTCCTTTTAAGTACTTTTGCACGGAAAAGCAGTTTTCATAAAATTTCTTTGGTTTGTCCCCTTCAGCAAATACCATTTTGATCTGTCATAAGCTGTAGTGAAAGTAAATAATCTTCTAGGTGATGAAGCAAAGAGTATATTTTGTGAAATTTGTGGTCATTTAATTTGGTTAGAAGGGAATAGTCGCTGATACTTCTTTTCTTTTCTTTTTTCCACTTGGGACCCTCAGCCAGCGTGAGCACCTAGGAGGGAGAGGAAAGGCAATTTCTTTCTTCCCTGCTCCTCGGACCCTCAGCGACGAGGACCCAGAACTCCTGCACTACTGTTCCCTCCCTGCCTTGAGGAATAAAAAGGGTGTGGGGCTGGCCTGAGAACTCTGCCTTCATTCATCACGTTATTTCTGCGGGAAAATGCATTCTCAGTTTCCAAGAACCAACATGCGAATTAACTTTGGGGGCTGCCCATTCACCAAAAAAAGAAAGCTCGTTTCTGTGGACTTGATTAGCTCAGCGGAGCTCATTAGCTTAGCTTAGTTTAGCAAGTATGATCTCATTAGCTAATGTGACACCATAACATAGACACCCTCAGCCACCAGCCTCGGGGGAGTGGAAGGAGGCCAAGGAAGGCTGCAGGCCCGTCAGAGGCCCGCAGAGCTCCCGGTCCTGGGCTCCTGCTAGCCCAGCCCCAGCATGCACCCAGACAGGTGCCACACAGAGCGGGCACACAGGTGTGGGGACATCGCCAGTGCGGTCTGCCTGTAACTGTCAGGTGCCTGTGAAGGGCTTTCGTGCGTTATCCTGCTACATCCTCACACAGCTTCTGTAGTATGTACTCTTATTAGTCCCATTTTACAGATGAGAAAACAGATTAAGTTGTATATCATAAGAACCAGTTGTCCATAAAAATGGTATTTGCTGAAAGTGGCAAAGGAGTGTTTTCTAAAAAAAAGGTTTTTTTTAAGGTATGTTTTTTGGTGAGGGAGATTGGCCCTGAGCTAACATCAGTTGTCGATCTTCCTCTTCCTTTTTTTTTTTCCCCTAAAGCCAAGTAAGTAGCTGTATATCCGAGTTGTAGGTCCTTGCAGCTCTTCTATGTGGGACGCTGCCCCAGCATGGCCTGATGAGCGCTGTGTAGGTCTGTGTTCAGGATCCGAACTGGTGAACCCTGGGCAGCTGAAGCAGAACGAGTGAACTCAACCGCTATGCCACCCAGCTGGCCCCTAAAAAATGTTTATTATCCTCCTAAACTAATTAGTAGGTCCATTATCCACTATTCCTTGCTTTGTTGAGATTCCCTAACGCTGACAGAAGCCTTAGGGGATGTTTGTGAGTTGCTTTACTGACAATCTCCCCATTTCCTTCAAAAGCACAGCTGTCTGAGCCTCAGTTTTCTGCTCTAAAAATGGGATCCTAGTAGCTTCCAGCAGTTTCTTGGCAGCAATATGAGGAGAGGACGTACCTGGAGCATTTAGCAGTTTGCTTGGCTCATAGACACTAATTGGAGGTTGGGTCCTTTTCTTTGGTTAGATAGCTTCTTTTTAAATAAACTTTTTTTTAAAGATTTTTAATTTTTTTTCCTTTTTCTCCCCAAATTCCCCCAGTACATAGTTGTATATTCTTAGTTGTGGGTCCTTGTAGTTGTGGCATGTGGGACGCTGCCTCAGCATGGCTTGATGAGTGGTGCCATGTCTGCGCCCAGGATCCAAACTGGCAAAACCCTGGGCCGCCAAAGCAGAGTGCAAGAACTTAACCACTCAGCCACGGGGCCGGCCCCTAAATAAACTTTTAATTTTAGGATATTTTAAATTTACAGAAAAATGGTGAAAATAGGTCGCTTATTACTTTGCTTGTTCATATTTCCCCTCTTCCTCGGAGACTTTTTAGCCATTGGTAGATTTTTCTCATCAGGAATTAAGAGTCAATGACTGAATTCCTTCTGCACTACTGACATTTCAGAAAAAAAGATATAAAGTAAATTAGAAGCAGTGGGTGAAAAAACCGGTTGTCCCAAGTCGGTCGACGCAGTGCGTTTACACTTATGCCATCAGGAGCGGTGTTGGTGAGTGAAGAGCGATGAAGCTGAATCTCCTCTGTTGTTTGTTTATTTTCCCGGCTTATTAAAATAATTTATTTTTTAAATCCATTCATTAAAAATATTCATTTATTAAAAAATAGCTCAGGAATCTATGATCTTAGAGTCTGAATCCAGAAACATGGAACAAGAGAGAAACTCATCTGGGAACATTTTTACATCACCAAGATCCAGCGCAAAACCTTCTTCCAGTAGACTCAAAAATGTTATTTTTTAATTAAAAAAAATTTTTAATGTTCTTTCCTCTTTAGGAGTGTGGAAATTTGGTCAGTAAACCTCTCCAAGAGTCTATGTTAGTGATGATGATGATGATACAGTGGAAAGTATGCTGTCTTGTTAATAATCACAGTACATATTTGCATAAAGAACTGAATTGTGAGCAATGATTTACTCAAATATGAATGATTCTTTATTATGATAGCCTAGCAGTACTTCCAGTTTATAAGTGAGGCTTGGATATAATGACCTGAAGAATAAAACACTGTACCAGCAAAGAAATTTTGCCATGATTTGGCAATAATTCAGTGTCACGGACAGAGGTGTGTGTTGCTACATGAAGATGAAGTCTTAGATGGGGTATCAACCAAGAATTCTGGGTAATGATTCCCCAGCCCCACGCCTACTCTGACCACCCCAATCTTTTCCTCTTTCTTCCTCCTTCTAATGGGGACAGTGCCACCCTTGGTGTCATTTGTTGAGGTAAGCCTTCTCCTTTTGAGGGCATGCTCTTTTAAATATTAATTCCCAGTGGGAGAGGTAGTCCGTTAAGTTGGTATCATACCAGCTCCCCAGTATGGTTTGCTTCTCATCTTATTGCAAGGCCTGAGGCTCTGACCAGGAAGCTGCTGTTGGGGATGCGAGGGGTGCTGCAGAGCTTGGGATCTGGGAGGGAAGGGCGCTGGTAGGTGCACAGAAAGGAGAAAGAAGGTTGAAAGGATTCCAAAGTCAATGGACCCATGTGCCTCTCTGGCCAGTCCTGACCCTGTGATGGGTCACAGGTGTTGCTATAAGCGGGCACATAGTTATCATGTCGAGTTTTTGATGCTGACAGACTACAGCATTGAATTAATATGCCTTTGGTTGACTATGATTTCAGAAAACTTTTGCCCCAAGAGTTGGGTGGAATTTGGCTTACTGAGTTAGTGGAGGGAAGGCTTCCATACTCAGAAAGAGTATCTCTTTAAGCCAGGGGTTCCCCAGCAGAGTCCCGATTGCTCCAACGCTAACTTATGTGGCACCTTTGTGTAAATTTGAGGAAGTCAAATTTCATTCCTTCTTCAAGATGATTCATTTCCAGCTGTCAGAAACTTACCGTGATATAAATATTTTTATTAAAATATGACATTTTGTTCTACTGGAAAATTGTCGAAATAAAGATATAATTCTATGATGTCTACAATGTAGATAGTGCCCCTTGATTGTAATGTCCTTGTTCAGTGCACGAACTGTGCAACCAAACTTTCAGCCCTGCTTCACTTTTCTCCAGTCCTCCCCTCTCTCCATTTCTTCAGGAGTGCTGAGTCCCCACCGAGCTAACTACCTGAAGTGCAGAAGAGCCTGTGCCCGTCTGCAGGTCAGAAAGGAGGCAGGGAGAAGGGAGATGGGGTCTTGCTCATTGGATACCCGGCTATCAGGCGTTAATGTGTGCATTGGCTTTTCATTTTAGCAACGCCATTCCCAACCTTGTGTTAGAAGTGCTCTGGATATATTTCCATAAATGTAATTGGCACCTATCAGAATAGGCCAAAAATTTTGATACATATCACTAGTCGTTACAACCAATGGCCCTATAATATAGGCAGTTCTTGCGGCTCAGAGAGGGTGGGCAAGTAGCCCATAGCCACCCAGCTAGTAAGTGGCAGAACTAAGATGTGGACTTTGGCCAGGGGGCTGCAGAACTGCTCTCACCCCTTGAGGACCTCACCACTCCAAGCCAGCGCCACAAGTCTGGGCTGCCCTGAAGCCCCTCCCCAGGTCTGGGGTGGTGCCTTACCTTCCTCTTTCCTGCATCGCCACTGTGTCCAGGCAGCAGCCCAGGGGTGGTCTCTGGATGGGGAACCTTCTGCCTTATAGGAGTCATTTGGGATAAAGATTCCAGCCATTGTATGTTCTTCCTAGATTTTGCTGGCCTGATTTCCCTTTGTGAAGCCAAAATTTACTGGATGCAGGAAGACGTCCCAGCAAACCCTTAGGAGGAAGACCAACTGTTAGTGTTCTTCCCATGATGAGATTAAATTCCCCAAATCATTGTTTAAGACTGCTCAGACCGAGTCATGCTGCACCCGGGAAGATGCAGTGGCTGTCTCATTCCAAAAGTAAAAGCCAAAAAGATAGTGGATTCTTCTGAAAATGACTGTGGGTGCTTTGGCCACACGGTGATAAAATTGGTGCATCTCATCTTCAAGAAGGGCCCTGGGTGCATGTGTGTTCATTTAATTATGGTTTGATGGGACAGACACTTATTGCCTGTCCCCGGGTTCCATATTTATTTCAGGCTGTTTAGGATGGCATGTGAAGTTAGAATGAAATAAACTTTGGTTGGGTAGGTGGCCTGGCTAGATAAACTCACCATTTACTTCTCAGAAATCGAATAATCAGGAAGCAGCTTGTTTGTGGGTGAACCCTCTGTTCTCTCGTAAGTACTGCCCTGTTGCTAGCAAATCTGGAACTCTTTGCTCAGGAAATGGTAAAGGCCAAATGTAGAAAGAGGCCCAAGAAGGAGTCAGATATGTTAATGATGACCAACCTTTCAGAAGTCAATTTGTTGGTAGGACATGATATTTGCGGTACACCTCTGTTTCATACATCTGTTTCAGCTAGGATTAGGTTTGCCAGAGATAATAGAAAACCCCCAAATAACAGTGGCTTAATCAACATAAAAGTTTGTTTTTCTCCCACATGAAGCGTCAGAGGTTGGCAGTGCAGGCTGGCTTGGTGGCTTTGTCCCACAAGGTCTTCAGAGACCCTGGCTCCTCCTTGCTCATCTTTTCCTTATTCCCTTGGATATGACCCTTGTTCTTGTGGTCAGGGTGGCAGCCAGTGCACTGGCTATTGCATCTGAATTCCGGGCTCCAGGATGGGAAAGAGAAGAAGACAAAGGAGCAAAGAGGACCCTCCAGCTGCCTCCTTAGGAGCTGCTGCATGGCTTTCCCGCTTGCATTCCTTTTGTCAGATCTTAGTCACCGCGGCCTCTGTAGCTGTAAAGGCAGTTGGGAAACGAGTCTTTGTTCAGTACTTCTGAGTGTTCTGCTGTTATTATGGAAGAATTGTATTCTATTCTGTTCTATTATGGAAGAGTTCTATTATTATGGAAGAAGAGGCCAAAAGACCATGAGGAGCAGCCAGCACTTTCTGCCTCTGTGTCCTGGGGGAAGTGGATGTGTTGAATCCACATGGGGGCAAGGGTGCCACGGTCTGCGGCTGGGGCTGGGTGGGACATGGGGTGGGCCCCCTGTGGCATTAATGTGTCAGCTCATCAGGTGTCAGCTTTTGGAAGCTCTGATTGGATCCTGCCTTCTGGAGGTGAGGTAGCAGAGAGTGTCCCACTCTGTGGCTGGGGCAGGCAGCTCTGCTCCCCTCGGGCTTCTCGGCAGAAGCAGTACAGGTGGCATTCTCTGAGGCGACCTTCTTTTATCCTCTGGTGTTTGTCAGGGGACCTGACTGCCCCCTTACGTGCTGGATAGATGTGTTCCTCAATAGATATTCTTTGGGACACCAACCGTAAGTCAAGCCCTGGAGTACAGCGGGGAGGATAGCCCATGTATGGGGCTGACATTCCCGTGAGGAGATTCCGTAATTCATGACCTGGAAGAACGAGTGAGTGAATTGCCCTCAGCCTTTTCATTTCTTCCTTCCTGTTCCTCACGTTCTCCTCACCCCGTGGAAGTGCTTCTCTGTGGTTCCCGTTTCCTCTAAGGGCCGGGTGGCGGCCCCACCGGGCGAGGTTTGTCATCCCCTCCCTGGCAGCTGGTCTAAGAGGGCTTCAAGGCCTTCCCAGGCTGCACTGCACTGGTGGCTTCTGTTTGTGACCAGAGCCTGCCCAGAGCTAGTGGCATCTGTTTTCCATGGCTCCCCTATGTCCCCAAGGTCAGCCGTGCTGTAGTCAAGGATTATATTGTACTTATTTTGTAATCACCTGTCACTGAAGGTGGGAAAACAAGACAGAATGTGCTACATCATGTTAGTGCTTTTTGGGCACAAAGGATACTTGTCTAGTAAAATTGGCTGGATTTATCGTAGTGCATTTTATTTGAAAAGGTGATTTCTGAATGAAAAAGAAAGAATTTATGGATAAAAGCTTGGAGTCCTTGGAGCCAGAAATAATTCTGGAAAGAACCCATCACAAAGTCAATTATTAGGCCCCTAGGAAAGAACAGGCCTTGAAGTAATAGCTTGTGCGACTTTGTAAGGAGTAGTCACGTCAGACTAATCCAGTCCCCTTGGAAGCCCTGTAGGATGTGGCAGATGAAGGAAGTGGCAGATGTAATGTTACCTGCCTTTAGGAAGATATCTGATTCCATCTTTAACACCACAGGCATCCGTTAGCTGGGAGGAAATGGTCCAGGCCAGTGGCCCATACATTGCAGTTGATAAAGATTCCCCAGGAACCTTTTTAAAATGCCGTCTTTTGGGTCCTGCCTTAGACTTAGTGAATCAGAATCCTGGAGTTTGGGTTGGGGTGGTGGGAATCGTGACAAAACTCAGGAGATGCTGTTTATTAAATCCTTCAATGAGTGAAAAAGTTATTTCCAAAATCTCTAAAGGTTATAGACTGTGTGATGCCATTTACATAACATTCTCAAAGTGACAACATTGTCAAGATGGAAAACAGACAAGTAGTTGCCCGAGGTTAAGGATGGGGAGGGAAAGGGAGATTGTATAGGGGAGGAGTTGGGGTTCCTTTGTGTTGGTAGGACAATTCTGTATCTTGATTAATCTACACATGATAAAATGTCATAAAATTATACACAAAGACATAGCAAATAAACCAGTGCATGCGAAAGCTGGTGGAATCCAAGTAAGGTCTATAGTCTGGTTTATGGTACTGTGCCAGCTGACTTCCTTTTGTTCTGTAAGATGTCACTGTTGGGGCAAGTTGGGTGATGGGTACTTTCTTACAGATAAAATAAGATCTGTGAAAAGAAGGTTAAGGTTGAGGAAAATAAGAAAAGGAAGGAAGAGAGGAATGACAGGATTGAGTGCTCTGCACTGTTTTTACAATGTCTTGTGAGTCCACAATTATTTCAAAATGAAAAGTTAGAAAGAACTTTCTAGGTGCCTCTGATTTGCAGTCATTGGATGTGTGTTTTCTTGGTGCCTGTCCATGGTTTAGTGTGAAGCTGGGGAGGAGAGTAGGAAGATTCTCCTTGGACTTGAAGTTTGTTGAGTATTTTGTCAGTGACTGTGTAATGGAATAGGTGGGAACTGTCTTAGCTTGGAGTGGTCATTGCCTTCAAAATTAAGATGAAAATGATGATCCAACTCAAGTGGCTTTGGTCATCTGGAGAGCGCGGAAGCACCATATTTCAGCTGAGGAGGCACAAGAGTCCAGCTAGATACACACGCAGGTTAGCATCAAGGCGAAATAACTTGTCAAATTTTGGACAGTTCTGGGTCTAAGTTTGAAGGAGAACACCAGTGATCATAAAGAGTTGGAAAATAGGTCTATAGGAAAGAAAAAAGGTGACAGAAATTAGTATTTTTGCCCCAGAGGTTACAGACATAACAGCTTTCAAATATACGTGTTTGAGAGAGCTAGTGGGGTGAGCTGTTTGGGATCATCACCCAAGCAAAAGGAGGTTAGTTCACACTACTGAATGATGGATTGAAGTGAGACTTCAGGAATAAAGTCTTGGAAGTGAGGGAGAAAGTGAACGAGGCGGGGGAGATAATCCTTTCCTGTAAAAGTGTCTAAAATGCCAAGAACCATGCATGGAAAAGAGCAGAGACTCATTAAATGTTTGTAGAAGCAGTGGTTATGTGGGGCGCTCCTAGGAGGCTAGGGACAGCCAGGTGGCTGTCCTGGTTTTCTCTGCCTGTCAACTCAAGTCTTCCTCTTTATGACACCAAACATCTGGATGTAAACATCTGAAATACAGAGGTTTTGCTTATGAGATGCCAGCAAAGATTTATATGCAGAGCAAGAACTGATGAGCAACTCGTGTTCTCCTCTCATCGTTTGATATCTTATGGGCGGATACAGTTTCTCTGAGTCTGTTTTACCAATACTCAAAGGTGTGATGTCACTGCCTCAGACAATTTGCCTCAGGAAGGGGAATTTCTTATTTCATAGTTTTAAAATTACCTGAAATAGCATACAATGTTCTCTCAGAATGATGGCTTTTCTTCTTTTTTAGATATCTCTCTTTTAAAGCATTTTTTTAAAGTCAGAAGGCAGCCAAAAATTTCGCACATTCAGATACTTAGTGGGAAGGGTGTGTGGGTGCTGAAAAGCTTTCTACACTGCACTTTCTAAAATGTCTTTTTCTGTCTAAAGCATATCTCCATGGAACCTCAACACGCTTCTCTACCCACAAATTATTCTTTTCTTTCTCTGGGAATTTTGTGCCTGTACTCAGACTTCCATCAATGGTGGTTTCTCATGGATGATCCACTTGCTATGGGGTGCAAGTTTTCTGTCTATTAAATGCCACTGTATTCCTTTCTCTCTGGAAAGGCAAGGAAGTGCTGGCAGGGTGGAATGACACCACGAAGGTTACCCAACGCATTTCTTTTGTACTTACTTACTATTCATAGAAGTTAACACATCACTCACGTTGCAGTGTGACGAATGGATTGGATTCCACTGTAACTCCCTGCCAGTGACTTGGGAACTTGCCCCAACTCAGTGATTACCTTGAGAATTGACTCTCATTTTGTGTACATGTGTGTGGCACCAAGTAAAGGGCGTAAGATCGACAAGAGATTTTGGATGTCTGTATTCTAGGCTCCTTCAAGATGGACATATTAATTGATTAACTAATTAATCCCACAAATATGCATTTGATGTTACTGCATTAGGTGTTGGAAACTTACCGGCAACCCAAACAGACAAGGTTCTTGCACTCCTAGTGGTTGTCCTTTGAGGGTTGTGTTAGTCTGGGTCCTTGGAGAAGCAGGTGCAGAGGGATAAAATGTGCAAGGATTTTGTTAGGGGAGATGCCCTAATAGGGGAGAAAATAGGGAGGAAGCTGGAAACTGGGGAAGAAATTAGACCAGGCAAGGCTGAGCCCCAGTGAAGGTGAGAAGGAGAGAAGTTTGTGTAGAAGCGTCCTGTGTGGTCTAGGGAGGTTTTGAAAGCGTTGAGGGGTCCTTGAGTCAAAGTCAAAGGACAGGGGGTCCCAGGTCTCCCAGGAAAGGGACTGTCTTGGTATTTTCATTGCATTCAGTCATTGTCTGGGGAGCCCCCTAGGTGCTATGGCCTCCAGTGTGCACACACTGAGATGGATTTCCAGGGGTGGCAGCTGGAGCTTTTCTTGGTTCATTATGCTCCTGTAATAGGAGGTGTGGGAGGTGCATTCCCAAGGCTTCCATGGGAGTGGGGATGGGCAAAGATTAAGCAAAAAAATCGCATGAAAAAATGTAAAGTTAGAGCTGTGATGAACTCTAATAAAAGCGAAGTATACAGTGCTAGGACAGTGCAGTGGGCCTATCTCATCAGCTGCTGGTGTTGTGGGGGTGATGGCAGGGTGGGCTTCCCCCAGCAAGCTGAGGTCTGAAGGACTAGGAGGAGTTAACCTGGCAGAGTTGGGGAGAACGTCCCCTGTGGCACTTTGGAGGGACTGAAAGAATGTGGGCCAGCAGGCCTGGAAGATGAACGATAGGAAGCTATCAGATGGGGAGTGTAGAATGCTATCAAAAGTGTGCTTTGAAATAATAACTCAGGCTTAAGTGTGGGGAGCTGATAGAAGGGGCAGGCGTGGAGGCAGGGAGAGAATTAGGAGGCTGTTAAGGAAAACCAAGTGTGGTATGGACCAGGTGTGGCAGAGGAGATGGAGAGAAGTGGGTGGATGTGAGACATCTTGGAGAAGGTAGAGTTGACTGGGCTTGGGTTGGGCATCGGGATGGCGGTGAAGGAGACGGAGGGGCCATGGGTGACTCCAGGTTCCTGGTTTGCAGTGTTGAATGGATGGTGGTGGGAATAAGAGAGAGAGCGTTTGCACTTGGTGAGTTTGAGCTGCTTTTGTTTGACTTGTGAGTTATCTGTCTAGGACAGGTGGTGATTGCATCCAAGGAGAAAGTCGAGGTTGAGCAGGGGAAGACATCACAGATACTGAGAAGCGGCAGAGAGGGAGGAGGAGGCTAAGGAGAGGCTGCTGTTGGGGCTGGGACAAGGGAAGACGATGTTTCAGGGAAGGGATGGTCCATGGAATTGACTGTCATGGCTAAAAACGACTGCCGGGTTTGGAGACGTGGAGGTCACTGGTGACCTTAACAGGGGCTCTTTTGGTGGAATAGTGGTGGGGACACCAGATTGGAGTGGGCTGAGGAATTAGTGGGAGGCAGGAAGCAGGCGGGTCTGGAAAAGTTTGGCCATAAAGGTAGAATAGTGATAGGCCAGCAGCTGGATGGGGGTATGAGGTTAGAGGCTTTTTCGTTTTTTTAAAAAATAATAGTAGAGATTTAAGTAAATGTAAAAGGATCCAGTTGACTCTAAGAGAAAGGGTCGGTTCCTTTGACAGGGCGGGGTTCCTGAGATGGCAGGAGGGGTGGGATCCAGAGCCAGAGAAGGGCTGCGCCTTGGGAAGAGGGATGCTGCTCGTGCACCTGCAGGAGAAGACTGGAGGAAGGAATGTTCTCAGTGTGGAAGTCCGGAGCGTAGCTGACCTTGGTCAAAAGGTTTACTTTAAAATTCCAGTGACGTTCTCCTTTGTCCTCTCTGACGCAGTACGTTTACCTCAGTTTTTAGCCTGGATGATGATAACGGCATTTCATATTTAGTACCGTCGGCCCCGCTGCATATGAGGAAATTATCCTCTGCTTTTTTGGGGACTTCTGTAAATAAACAGTATTTCCTGAAGCATTTAACATTGGCGATGATGCATCAGACAAAATTAAAACTCCAGAGCTATATCTGTAAATACTAAATGCCAATAGTGTTTACCAAAGAAGGGAGAGGTAAGAAAAAGGAGAAAAAAAGGAATGTGGTCAACCATTTCAATGACTGACCGGAGCAGAGAGCAGAGACACCGAGGAACAGCGTCCATTTTCATCCCATTGCTCTTTTAACCCCACCTGCCTGGTTTCAAGCAAGCGGAGTCTGCAGGTGGGAGTGACTATCGAACTTTAAATGAACCTGAGGCCAAGGCTGAATTTCCCTCGCACCTTCTAGAAACTTCTACGGGGAATGAATTCTCTGCACGTTCTCGACAGAGTGGCAGCCAGGCACCGTCATCGGCCTTTGGCGAGGGCCTTTTTGGTGGAAGCTGAGCTGGTATTCTTGTTTGCCTGGGCTGGCTTGACGGCATGAAGAAAAGCCATCACCGGCGATAGAAACTTCCAGTTGCCTTGATCAGCCCATGGATTTCCAAGACCCGAAGACCTGGGCTCGTGAACATGACAGAACTTTGAGCTGGGCCTCTTGCTGTTCTTTCAAAAGTAAGGCAAAAGGTCTGGAGGTTATTTGATAAGCTGGCATGGCAGGCAGTGTGCATGGAACGTTGAGCGTTTGGCTTGTTTCTCTAAGAATAAAATATAAAGCGACTTTAGACACTCAGTTGTATAAACCATCATAGGTTCATGGAGGGAGCTCTGGCTTCTAGTCCTGGCTCTGCTGCTGTCCCACTGTGTGCCCATCGCCAGCTCCCTTCCCATCTGGGCTTCCGTCTCTTCATCTGTAAAAATTACTGAGTGGTCTTTAAGCTTTCTTCCAGCCCCAACCATCTGAGAATCTATAAAACTGGGCCGGCTAACATCCTTGATTATTAGAACCGGTTCCTCATAGTGCCAGATTTCCCTCTCCCACCTTTAAAATGAAACCAAAATGGATATTCTGCATTGGTTCACACTGTGCTAGGGAGGTAGAGAATCTTGCAGGAAGTGCTGGTACTCTACGTTGAGGTTCCCGGGAGGACAATATGTGACCGTGAGAAGCTGATCATCTTGGCTGGGCTGTGGCTGCAGCCTGAGATTTCTGTCCAGGCTGAGAAATCCATCGGCTGTCTATGGACAGGATCATTCTCCTCAAGCCACCGATGGACACGTGGAGCCCTGTGTATTTTCTCTGTGATGTCAGAGAATACTCAACGTCCATACCATACAGTTGTTGGTGATTTTTTCTGAGTTCAAGTGACAGTCTTATGAAATGAAACTCTTTCACAACTTCTTTTCTATTTTTTTTCCTTTGAGGAAGATTGTCACTGAGCTAACATCTGTGCCAATCTTGCTCTATCTTATGTGGGATGCCGCCACAGCGTGGCTTGAGTAGTGGTGCTAGGTCCACGCCCGGGATCTGAACCCACAAACCCTGGGCTACCAAAGCAGAGCGTGTGAACTTGACCACTATGCCACCAGGCCGGCCCCTCTTTCCATTTTTAATGTTTTATTTGAGAAAACTCAATTCTCTACCCTCTTGTTCAAGTTTGCAACTTTTTTACAAATCTCTTACCTCCTGACTGAATCCTGAATTCTTTTCATTCTTCTTGTCTGCCTGAACCACAAGTTTTCTAGATATCTTAATAACATTTGATTGTTTCCCATATATCTTATACCTTCGTTTGGCTCTCTAGTTAACAGCACTAAAGTCACTCTTATGGGCATTCAAGGACTTTAATGGGCCAGACTTCATAGAGAGGATAATAGGAGGATGTTGGCAGGGAAGATGGGGTGCTGGGCTGGTCACTTACTCTCAAGGGAACTGTACCAGTAATATTTTGGACTCATCCAGCTTTTCAGTCAATACAACATTGATAAATCAATGAATTACTACTTTTTTTTTGAAGTTCCTTCTATGTTCTTGGCTGTGCTAGGGTCTAAATAGCTGTTAAGTAATACTACTAAATAATATCATTGTAACAATTCATTGATACTGTCTTTATTGCCAGTTTATCAAAGAGCTTTGCGAAGGGTAGGAAAGTATTATAAAAATCACCACTCTCAGATGAATGGATAGAGCTGGGAAGAACAGGGCAGTGTTGTGTAAGGAATGAACAGAACCATCCGACGTACTTATTGAATAAAGAATGGGAATTGGGTAATATGAGGGCTTTTCTAGAACAGGTGGGATGTGCCCTCTTGAGAGAAAAGCTTTTCGGAAAAGAGCTTTTCAGAATTATGATCTCCATTTTTAAAAATCCTCCAAAGGAGGTATAATTTTCTAACCTGAAAAAAATACCAAAGACAATGTATTCCCTCCGTCCGTGGTTCTGATGACAAGCCAGGCCACGAGGCAGTCCTGGTCCTCAGGGAGCTTGCATCCAGGAGACAAAAAGCCATGAGTATGGGGTCTGAAATTTTAGGCCTCGCCAAAGCAGATGACATTATGGTTTAAAAAAAGTGCATTTTGCTATTTCTTTTCCCTCTTTCCAATTCCTCTTCCCGTCTTTAACATTCAAAATGGTCCTGTTTCCTTGGGAGATTTTTCCCCTTGCATATATTCAGGCACACATTTTCAGTTTTTCAGAACTGCTTATTTTTTGCATCACTCAGGGGTGCTCCGAGCAGTCATGTGATCGCTCTGTACAGTGAACCTGTACAAAGCCGTCAAGTAGGTCACGCTTGCATGTCAGGCACAGCTCTGCCTGCCTTTTCTCAGTTATGGAAATAGCTGATTCCGAATGACCCAAGTGGAGTGTTAAGAATTGCTCCTTCTATTTCTAAAGACCCTATAAGTTAAATAATTTCACCTGGATGGGAGATGGTGCGATAGGAGAGGCAAAGGCTTTAAGTGAAGGAGCTTTTCAAATGAGCTTCTTCCAGGCCTGTGCACATTTCTTTGACTAATGCTAGAGACACAGTTCTTGCCTGTCAGGATGTGGACTCTAAAACCAAGGAAAGGAAAACCAGAACCTGTGCTGAGCCACATGCAAAGCAGGATGCATGGTCCAGGGAACGCGGATCTCTTTGCAGTCGCCCTTCCTCCCTCTCTGTACGGGTCCCCAAAGCCCGCACAAGACACGCTGCTTCCAAGGCGGAGACTAGAACTGCACAGGTGGATACGGTGTGACAGACAGTGTATTATGCAGAATTTAGGGGCTTCAGTATGGATGAGCAGGAAGTCATTTACTTATCATGTGGCCAGGACTGTTTGTTTAAGGAATCTTCAGACTGAACTTGATGTTATATGATGGAACCAGTGGCTGATAGTGGAGCCCAGCTATCTGGGATAACAAGGCGATTCAGCCCAATGAATTCATTGAACATCTATTATTATCTTCATTATTGCCTTTACTACTACTACTGTCACCACCACGGGGACCAACTGTAAACAATGTTGATTACTTCCGTTTGGCAAATGGGGACACCCTGGCTCAGAGTCATGCAGGAACTCATCCAAAGTTACTTGGGCTGTGTTAGGGGCAGAATCAGAGCCCTGTTATAGATTTCTCTCTCTCCAAAATGCCAGACGCTGTGCCAGGTTCCAGGGACACCACAGGGAACAAAACAAGCCCCAGCCCCCCGTGGAGCAGTGTGGGGGTAGAGAAGGTGGGTGGGGACGCAGACAAATGAGCAGTGCAATTCTAGAGATCTAAAAGAGGTGGGGTCAGAGGGAGAGTCTCCTGGGGTGACGGTCTGAAGTCAAAGGAAGTGAGAGAAATTCTCATGATCCAGGAGGCCGATGAGAAAGCCTCAGTCAGGAAAGTTCCCTACGAAGTGGGGACCACAGCCCCAGGAAAGCACAGTGTCTCTGCAATGTTATCACACATTGGGACAGGACTATTTTTTGGGTAGTGAGGTGAACCACTAATAACTAATAACTACACTGGAGCATAATTCAAAACTGGTGTCTGTGCTGAGCAACTGTAGTTATAAATGCCCTGTCTATAAGCTGGCCCTGAAAGTCAATCTGGAAAACCAAATAAAACCTGGATTTTCTTCAAGTTATCCTGAAAGAATTCTAGGCAGCTCTCGTTTCGTGGCAGGTGATAGGGGTGTGGAGTATCAGGAAAAGTTGCATTTGGCTTTGGGATACGTATGAGTGCCTTTAGACTACATCTTTTAAGTTTTATTTTGCTCAGGCTATCTGAAAATTAGTTTGTAGTTCCCTAATCCATACTGACCGTAAGTAGGTAGAAAGATTGTAAGATTTTGGAGTTAAAGGAACAAGAGGGCTAAAAAGCCAACATTTTTCTGTGACTAACCTTTGAATGCATGCGTGAAGTCTGATTTTGGATGAATTTACAGGCAGTAATTTTTTTATATGTATATTTCCCATTTGAACTTCTGTGAATTGGCTGAATGAGTCCTTTGGTCTTTTTGGAAGTATTTTTCATCTTGACTTAAGAAATTGTAAGAGGGGTACATGCTACGGTAAAAAAATCAAATAGTACGAAGGCTATTAGATAACAACTAGCTCAGTTCCCATTTGTTGCTCTTCCCCCGGTTATAACCATTAGCAGTTTTACAGTGTCTTTCCAGAAACATAGGTAAGTGTGTGTACATGCATGTATATGAAAGCATATGTATGTGTATATGTGATGCAAATGAAATCACACCATTCATAGTGTTCTGTACCTTGTTTTTTGTCAGCTAGTCATATACCTTAGGTATCTTTCCATATTGTCACATCTCAAGCCCCTCTCTCTTTTTAGGGGCTGTATAGCATTCCATAGAATGGGTGGACCATAATTTATTTAGCCAGGATGGACTTTTAAGTTTCTAAGTTTTAGCTCTTATTAACTAGGCTGCAGTACACATTCTTGTACATACATGTTGACACGTATGTGTGACTTTATCTGTAGGATTGTATCAGATGACTTCAGCTGCAAGTTACAGAAAATGATGATTAAGAGATTTATTTTCTCCCCAAGAAGCAGCTCAGGATCAGGCAGGCTCTGGGATGTGTTGGTGCATCAGCTCAGTGATGTCTCAAGGGCTCCAGCTCTTTCCTCCTCTGCCCTCCCTCTCTGCGTGCTCCCAGGATGGCCATACTGAGTCCTGGGGACATATCCCGACCCGACAACATCCAGGGGAAAAGTGAGACCATCACTTCCAGAATGTCCTTTGCAGGAGTGAGGAAGCCTTTCCCAGAAGATGCTGCAGCCTGTCCCATTACTCCTTCTTAAACCACTCATGGGCCAGAGGTGGAATGTAGGTTGAGAGATCAACGTTCATACACGCTAAAAGGATAAAGTCCCACATGTGGAATTACTGGATCAGCAAGTTTAAAGCTAAAAGTTAAAATTTGCAGTATATTCCCAAATTGCCTTATGAAGATGTGGCACCAGTTTATATCTCTATGGGTATGAATGGGAGAGAATGAGGGTTACGTGGTTGTTCAGGAAATGATTTATAGGGCTGAGTGTGCTGTGCTTTGCTTTTTGGAGCATGTGTATGAAACATGACATGTTTTTATTAACTGTTTATTATCAAGAGTGTGTGCCCTTTATCTGAAAAGGATGGCCGAAGCAGTGGGGAAAATGATAGAGTTAAAAAATGTAGGACTGAAAACATGGGTGGACAAGACTTGTTTGTATTTTGAGGGCAGAAAGAGTCCTTTCAATTATTAAATTTCTTCATGACTTTGAGGGCACAATGAAAAGGAGATAACTAGATCCTGCTCTCACCTGCTCCCCCATCTCTCAGCATAAAAACAGTTTAGTATTCCAGAAACATCTTAGTGAGAGAATGCACTGCCAAACTTCTTCAAAGAGGCGTATTTCCCAATAATTCACCAGGTGTATGTTTCCTTGTCATTCAGAGTCTCACACATATGGTCCAAGATAAGAGTTCCTAGACTGAGTATGGATGCAGGGGGAACCTTAGTGGCGAGATGATTACATTGGACTATTGAATTTGAGTAATTGAACTATAAAATGCTAGGATGTCATACATAGTATAGTCCTGGTGCTAAATTTAAAATGTTCTCACGGGCTTGGAGGTCATTTTTTGGAGCATCAGGCTGGAAATTCAAGTATTTCTCTGTAGTAGAGGATGTGGGCTCCCCATGTGGGCAAAAATGAGGAGCTTTAATTTTCTAGCTTCTTCCTCCTGAATTGTCCCTCCAGTCTTTGGCCCTGATGACAGTGTGGTTACTACTGGTTACAACTGATCAACTGATTACACTGTTACACTGATAACAACTGATCAACCTATATTGATACATTATTTTTAATAATGTATCAACTGATTAGACTGTTACATAGTTACAACTGATCAACTGGTCAACCTATATTGATACATTATTTTTAACTAAACTCCATAGTTTATGTTAGGGTTCACCCTTTGTGTTGTACAGCTCAATGGGTTGTCACAAGTGCATCATGTCAAACACTCACCATTATAGCCTCAGACTGTTGTTGCTACTGTTATTGCCCAGCCCAGAATAGAAAGGAAGACTGCGTCCCAAGAACTTGGAGTCTAAAAGTTTTCTATAAACCAAGATACAAGCAAGCTGCCTGCTCAGTGGACTGTGGATTATTGGAGTATTTTGGGTTTTGACAGCCTTGATGGAAAAGTATTAAAAGAGTAATGAGAAATAACATTTGGATTGTGTGTTTGACATCATTATCTCATCTGAAAATTCATTCATTCTTTAATTTAGCATTTATTGAACCCCTGCTAGGTTTCAGGAGCCTTGTGACAACTCTCAGGGGCAAGGAACTTACCTCCATTGTGCAGGTGAGAAGACCGATGAGAACAAGGAGGGACTTGAACCCACATGTCTGACTCTCAGTACACAGCCCTTTCCAATGGGCCCCACCGCAGCCTCCAGATTCTGGGCATTCAGCTTAATTAAAGGGGTTGCAGTAGCATAGGAAGATGGGTTGAGGGTAGAACATCAGAAAACTCTCCATGTTGTTAAGATAAATGTGGACGTTGGTCCAAGTGTTCCGATCTGAGAGGCAATGCAAAGTGCATTTTTTTCTCTGCCAGATGTTTCCCATATCTATCCAATGAATGTTCCAGATTTTTTCTTTAACTCCATTTCCATTTCTGGATTCTGCACCTCCATCCCGCCCATCCCAGATTTAAATGAATCGAAGGGGACCAGTCTACTCTTGTGGAGCTAAACTCACTTAGCCTCCTGTGTGGTGTTACCCAGGGAGGCAATTAGCTCTGATTATATGGTGGGAAGACGATCAGTGAAAGGTTACTAGTCTTAATAAAACCCAACTTAATTGAAAACTTCTCATGGGTCATTAATATTTGAGCATACTATGAGTTATATTTTTATTTAATGAGTTTTAAAGATATCTCATGTTTTTCAGTGATTTCCCCCTATTATCAGGGGGAATGCCCTATTCGTGATAACCAGGATGAGGAAAAGATAGTATGTAAAAGGCATTTTCATAGACCTATTCTGTGCTTTTTTTGGGGTATTTTGTATTTTTAAATTTTGTAACTTTTTATTCTGTATTTTGCACATTTCCTTGCAAAACGGGGTAGCTCTTTCCACTTGGCCTTTTGTACGCAGGAGCATGGATCTGTGTAGTTATAGGAAAAACAGCTGAAATGTGTGCACCTATCTTCCCCTCCTTTTAAAAAGCAGTTAATTCAGTCTTTCTTATCCTTTCTACTTTTCAGTTGATAAGGAAAATGTTTTCAAGGCCAAACAACTAGGCTGTGAGATTATGTGTTTGTCAAGAGACACACATACCTTCTCTCAGGCAGCTGGTATTTGAGTGGGTAGAATTTACTGTCATTGACATTCCTTAGCTTAACAAGGTCCCGACAATGGCACTGACCTTGACTTCTACTGACTTTTCCTGTGACTTTAGGCCTTAGTTTTACTACCTCAAAAACGGGTTAAATGAAGCCCACAGACTGGAAAGGTTTCTTATAAATGAACTGACAGTGATATTTAGGTTTTGGAGGCTTTTTATTTTAAATGCAGGAGGACATTTAAAATAAAAATGTTAATAAAATAATATTAAGTAAAATTGTATTAAATAAAATTTTAATAAAAATTAAATTCTGTTTCCTTTTATTTGGAATTTGCGGTAATTCATATAGTGGCTGAGAAGACACAGATTTCTCATTCTTTCATAGACAGCATAAATGAAATAGCATCAACATGGTCCATTGGGAAGTGTATGAAATATTTAAAAGAGCAAACTATTTTTCAAACTCCTGAAGGTTGCTTACCCTGGGAAATTGAAATTCATAAGCCTGATTATATTTTGTTGTTGTTGTTGAGGAAGATTGTTGCTGAGCTAACATCTGTGCCAGTCTTCCTCTATTTTGTATGTGGGTCACCACCACAGTGTGGCTGATGAGTGGTGTAGGTCTGCGCCCAGGATCTGAACCCACAAACCTGGGCCGGCAAAGTGGAGTGTGTGAACTTAACCACTACACCATGGGGCCAGTCCCCGATAAGCCTAATTATATTTTTAAAATTTCATAGTTAAAGCGTCCCTTTTATTTAATCCAAATTGGTGGGGCTTTCCTAAATATTGCAGGATTTTCAAGGTGTAAACCTTTTAGCAAATATAACGTCTAAGTTAGTTTGGGATGGGGTAGTCTGACCTCCAGGTATTTGAAGTCTGAAGAGACTTTAAAACATTCACTTGTTACATCTGAGGTTCTTTGATGTAAGATAGTGGCAGAGTTTCTTTTTTGTGCATCAGGAGAATGAGCCCCAATCTGCAGTGAACCTCTTGGGAAATGTAGCTTCTGAGTTACTGAGCCCATCTCAACTTTTTTTTTTTTTTAAGGAAGATTAGCTCTGAGCTAACATCTGCTGCCAATCCTCCTTTCTTTGCTGAGGAAGATTGGCCCTGAGCTAACATGAGTGCCCATCTTCCTCTGCTTTATATGTGGGACGCCTGCCAAAGCATGGCTTGAGAAGTGGTGCATAGGTCCGTGCCTGGGATCCGAACCGGGGAACCCTGCGCCGCCAGAGTGGAGCGTGCAAACTTAATCACTATGCCACCAGGCCGGCCCCCCATCTCAATTCTTGTTGCTCCAAATGCCATCTTGGCATTTGTGGATTTGTAAGAAGGCTTTACCTTAGAGCTCATTAGAAATGCAGACTCTGAAGTGCCACCCTAGATGTGCAGATTCAGAATCTGCACTTACTAAGACGCCCAGGTGATCTGTGTGCTTGGTCAGCCACCTTGTTAATGCTGTTTGCAGATCCTGGAGAAAGCCCGACCTGATAGACATTTGAGGCAAGCTGGGTCTACACTTGCCTCAGCTCAAGGATTGGCTTATTTCACCGGCATTTTAAGAGACACATGCCTTGTACCCCAAACAAATACACTACTTTTTCATATCAAACAACACATTCGCTACAGTAATTCCCATAGACGTTAGAGAAGCGACCACTGCCTGATATATTTAAACTCACTTTGTTCTGTTTGAAAATGTGTCAGAAAGAGTTCTGAAGAGGAGGGGAAAGGAAGCCTTAAACTGCAGACAGAAGGACAGACTGGGGGAGGGGAGGAGCTGTGTTGAACCCTGAGGATTTATTTGTTTATTAAATAGGAAGAATAAGGGTATTTCAGAGATTTTGTCCAGCCCCAGCTAAAGTAAACACTGAGTCTGATGAGGTCAAACTCAAACAGAATCACTGCCCTATTTTTTTCTAGCACAATTTTGAATCACAAGAGGAAAGAAAAGCACAGAGAGGGAAAGAACTTGGGTCAGCCGGCGCTCTGAGGCTGGAGCTGTTTCCGTCCACCAGAGAGCTACGCCGCGCACCTCATTAACCGAGTCAGAAAGCGAGTGGGGGGCTTCACTTTGCTGTGAACAAATGAGTCAAGAAGCTTTCTGGAGGGCCCTGTTAGATCTGTTGCTAGGCCCGAGGCCCAGAAACACCGCCACGAGCAGTGATTGTAGTAAAAAGGGGCCACGCTGGCAGGAGATTTGATTAATTACCAAATCGGCAAACCTGAAACCAGGAGTCACCACTGGACATCTCTCTCCCGCCTCCCATGTCCAATCAATCACCAGGTCCTATGGATTTCACCAAGTAAATATCTCTTAAATACACCCCCTCCGCTGCGTTCCACCCCCAGGCCCAGCTTTCTTCAGCTGTCACTGAGAACACTGCAAGGTCAAGCTCAAGGTCAACCCCCATCCACTCTCCCCTTTAATGCACAGCCACACTAGAGCCAGAGGGACCATTTCATAAAAACTCTAAAATCATGTTGTTCTAAATTTTTAACAAATCCCATTACTTTTAATGGGTTTGCATGATGTTTAAGGATTAATTTTGGAAGAATTGGCATTGTTATGTTGTCGAATCTTCCTGTCCACAGGCTTTTCAAGTCTTCTTCTGCATCCTCCGGGTTAATTTAACTTCTCTTCATATGGCTCTTGTCTAATTACATGTATTCTTGGGAATTTCCCTCTGTTGTTTCTATCATAAATGGAGGCCTTTGCTTCCAATAACTCTTCTAACTGGTTATTGTTTGTTCACAAGCAAATTAGGGATTGGCTCCTGCCATCTTGCTGAATTCTCTTGTGGTTTGAATACTTTCTTGTGGATTCTTTTGGGGTTTTTAGCTATCTGAGAATATCATATACAATAGTGATAATTTTACCTCTTTTTTCCTGATTTTTAAATCTCTAATTTCTTTCTCTGAAGTGTTTAGCCAGCTCCTCACAGAACAATGATAGTGGACATTTTGTCTGTTTCTGAGCAGTGAAATGCTGCTAGTATTCCCTTCTAGATGCCGGTTTCAGGTTGAGATAGATATATTTTATCATGTTAGGGAGGAATCCATCATTACCTCATTAATTAAGTGCTTTTATAGAGGAATCTTTGAAAACTTCAGACCTGATCATGTCGCTGCCCTGCTTCTCATTGCCCTGAAGAGGAAACTGTTCTCACCTGCATCCCAAGGCCCTGGGCCATCTGGCCCCTGGTCCTCACGAGCCTCATCTAAGCAGATGCTCCATTTTGCTCTCTGGCTCCAGCCACATTGGCTGCCTTACAGCTTCTAAAGCATGCCACGCCCCTTCCAACCTTAGGACGCTTGGGCACCTGTTCCTTCTGCTGGAAGGTTCACCACTCTGCTCCCCACGCCGCCCCAAATTTCTTTGCTTGGACAGCTCCTGCTGTCTTCCTGAGCTCATCTCAATTCTCACTCTCTAATGGGAGGCTCCAAGCAGACTGGATCTCAAGCTAGTGCCCTGCCTTCTTCCAAGAGAGGCAGTCAGAGTCAGATTATGCGGTGCATCTGAGGTGGCCAAACCAGGGTTAGGAGGTCCAAAGGGGGCCATCGTGCTGGCTCACCTTCAAATGATGAGAGCTGGGCAGCAGGTGACGGTCCTGGGGATGGAAGGAGGGAACAGACATGAGAGACATTAAGAAGGTAGAAGCTATATGACTTCACCACTGAATGGAGGCAGGAGTGGGGGACAGAAAAGGGACACCTAGGGTGCCCTGAGGTCTCTTCTTGCGTGATTTGATGATGTCATTCGTTGAGATGGGGATTCCAAGAAGAGGAGCAGGTTTGAGGGAAAAAGCAGTGAATTTGGTTTGGAACATTCATTCAGCAATCTTTTATGAAATGCCTACAATGTGCCAGTCTCTTTGTTAGGGTCTCAGTTTTCAGTGTGACACACAAGACCAACACGGAGCTCTTGACCTGTTGAGTCTGAGGGGCCTGTAGGACTACCCTGGAGAGGAGAACACCGAGTTGTTCATTGTATGGGTCTGGAGCTGAGGAGAGAGTGCGGCTGGGGCTTCAGAGTGGGGAATCCCCCTCTGTGGGTTTGAATGGGGAGAATCCAGGGAGAGTGCAGAAGAGCCAATCAAAAGAGAATTTTGGAGGAAAGCAGCTTTTCAGGTGAAAGAGGAGAAACAGCCTGCAAATGGGACTGGGAAGGACCGGTGAGGAGAGAGGAGGAGAATGAAGAGGATGGGGACCCAGAGACCATGTGAGCAGGGAGTTTCAAGAAGGGAGTGGAAACCAGAGTCAGGTCTTCCAGAGGGGGCAAGAGAAAAAAGGAGTGAAACAGGTCACTGCGTCGGGCGTTTGGAGGTCATCGGTTCCCTTAGGAAGAATATCTTCAGTGGAAATGGGGATGTCATTGTAGTGGGTTGAAGACTAAAAGTTGGGGGCTGAGGGTAGGAAGTGGCAGCATCTGCTGTAGTCTTACTGTTCATAAAAGGGAAGGAGAAATTTAAGACAAGATCTGGAGGGGAAAGGAGGGGAAGAGCCAGTCTGGAGGAAAAGGTAGAAGAAACAGGTGAGAAAGGGAATAATAGCTAGAGATCGAGGGCCCCAAGGAAGAAAGAGAGAGGAGAGGAAAGTGGACAAAGCAAAATGTGTGGGAGTATTAGCTTCAGCCAGGGGCAGGGCCATCCCTGCCCTGAGACAAGAGGAAAGGGAGAAAAGAGAATGGATGGTGGAAGGGCCGTTGAGGGGTGTTCCCGTCTAATGACCTTGAGCTTCTAGTTGTTATCAGAGGCCAAGTGAGAAGAGATGTGAGAGTCAAGGGTTCAAAGTTTGGAAGCGTCACTCAGTGAAATAGGAAGAGAGCTTTACAGAAGTGTGGCAGGATTCCTGGGCCTCTAGGATTGCACACCCTTCATGTTCTGGGGAATCTGCTCCCTGCTCTGATTTTCCCCAGCAGAGCATAGGAGCTTGAGGTTGGTGTGTAGATGGGGCTGGACGATTTAGCAGAGAAAATGCAGGACCAGGAGGCTGGAAAGCCAAAGACAATGGCAAAAGAAAAACCAAAGTGATGAACCATGGTGTCCAGGCCGGCAGAGGGAAGTGAGGAGAACAGAGGGGTCCACAGGCCTGGGGAGGATGTGTATTGAGATCTCAGAGTATAAACTGAATTGGATTTTGCTTCAGAGATAGCAGACGTGCCAGGGTTATTAATCCCCCAGGAGTGAGAATCAGAAATATAATAGGAAATTGACGCACCTTCCATTAAAATGTGGAAACACCTTTTAATCAGGATCCTGTTTGTGACGTTATAGCCCCTAAGGACCATGAATAGTGGGGCTCTAGTCTTCATCTTTTCTCAGGAGTAGTGTAAAGGATGAATCTAATAAAACACTCCCGGGGGCCATGGTGATTAGAGGAACACTGAGTTCCTTCCTAGGGGGTTGTTCCGTCATCAGTGTGCACTGTTTTCAGCACCCTGCTAGAAAACTGTTAAGAAGATGAAGAGACCTCTGCAAGGACAATGTTCTCACGTGACCAGACCCTGAAATAGCCACCGTGGTGTTTGTTTCCTCCCCTTTGAGGGTGGCACAAACACAGTGGGAAGGCTGCACCCCTGCCATGGACGTGGCCCCTCCCACCTCTAGTGCCTCTGGCCCTGCCAGCTCTTCTGTCACAGGGATCTGTAGGGGCAGTGGACTGGATTTGCAAAGCAGGGCAGTGTTTTTCTAAACTAGTGATCTGTGAACCGGTATGAGTCTAAAATTAGCCTGTGAAAAGACGAGCTTTCATACGTGTCATTAGGTGGAATGACAAGTAATTGAGAGTGAAATTTCCCATTTTCTAAAAAATCTCTATGCCAATCAGGCAGTCTTACGTAAAAGGGGGCCGTGACTTTCTCAGCCTCTCTTTATGGCGTGCCCTCTGAAGCTAAGGGCAATGGCACCTAGGGGCGAGCACAGGGAGAGGTCATCCTGCTTAACTTGTTGCCATCAGGACAGGCTGGCCGAGGATGGAGACCAGATCTTCTGCATATTCACTAGGAACCTTCTGGAATGTACTGGGTGATTCCTGAAGTTAATCATAGCACAGTTTTAGTCATTTGGTGTTCTGCTCAAATGTTCTGGGGTTTCTCCTCACACCAAGTCTCGTCTCCTTGCCTCAGTTCCGTCCGAACATCAGAAGTCTCTTTTCAGGCACCATCTTCATTGCCCTGAGCCCTTTGCTATGATGTCGCTAGAGTGACATTTATAGTCACGTACCTGGCTGACAGGAACAGTGAGTCATGGTTTTCCAAACTCAGTGCCTTTCATTCCTTCCCTTCAAGGTGTGATAAGATTGTGTGTGTGTGCCTGAGAGTGGGGTGGGAGAGGTGGTGAGGTTATCATGAAATGAGTGCAATCCACATAGGAGTCTGAGTCATCTCACCCTGTGTGGACGGTGATGGGCAGGGGAGAGGGACGGTCTGGGGTTGACTAATACCTTGAGCAAGTTTCTGAAGTCTCTCCTCCTTGGCTCTCTGCATAGTGAGCATCTAGGCACAGGGATCAAGACTTCTAGGTCACATTTTCCAACTGAGAGGTGTAATCCAAAATTGGGTCATGAAAGCCGTTTAATAGGTTGCTGGTCAGAATTAAGAATAGAATAGAAGAGGGGGCCGGCCCCGTGGCCATGGGGTTAAGTTCGCGCGCTCCGCTTCAGTGGTCCAGGGTTTCACCGGTTCAGATCCTGGGCACAAACCTAGCCTTGCCCATCAGGTCGTGCTGAGGTGGCGTTCCACATAGCAAAGCCAGAGACACCTACATCTAGCATATACGACTATGTACTTGGGGCTTTGGGGAGAAGAAGAAGAAGAAAAAAAGATCAGCAACAGATGTTAGCTCAGGTGCCAATCTTTAAAAAAAAAAAAAAAGAATAGACTAGAATAGAAAAGAAAATAGAGTACATCTGCTTTGGTAAGGGTCAGTATTGTTTTGTAAAATTTTTGTTTCCATTTTGTGTATGTATGTGTTAGACTGGGATGTAATGATGCATTTATTGCTATGGGTAGGGGTCCTAAAAGTTTGAAATCACTGCTCTAGATGGATGGTAAGTCTTCAACGAGCTCCTTGGATAAGGATTGAGGATTGTTTATTCAGTCTTGTATTCCCTTGCTTCTAGCAGTATGTAGCATATATTGGGTACTCAATAACTATTTGAGGAAGGAGGGAAGGCAAGAAGGAAGGCAGCTCTGATTTTAGGGTCTGGAATGAGGTGGACCTGGAGATCCCAGGATCTCAGCAACCATCTCTCTTCTCCTCCCTTTTCAAAACAACTTCCTGAGTGATCTGGAAAGTGACTCGATGAAGACTCCCCTAGAGATGGATAAAGGGAACCAGCTTCAACCCAAAAGCTGAAGATCAGAAGAGTAGAGAATCATCAGGGGTCAAGGAGACTGTCTAAGATGCTCTCACTAAGGGTTTACCTAATCTCTGCTTGAGAGATCTTGATTGGGTGATCCGTGCATTTAGTTTCTTATTGCTGCTACAACAAATTGCCACAAATTTAGTAGCTTAAAACAGCAGAAACTTATTATCTTACACTTCTAGAGGTCAGAAGTTCCAAATGGGCCCTATGGGCTAAAATCAAGATGTCGGCAGGCTGCCTTCCTCCTGGAACCCCAAAGGGAGAATTGTTTTCTTGCCCTTCCCAGCACCCGAAGGCTACTACATTCCTTGGCTTGTAGCTCCTTCTCTGTTTTCAAAGCCATTGACATTGGACTGAATCCTTCTCATTCTGCCTTCTCTCTGGCTTTCTCTTCCAATTTTCTCTTCCATTTTTAAGGACCCTTGAGGTTACATTGGACCCATTGGAATAATCCAAGATAGTCTCTTTATTTTAAGATCAGCTGATTAGCAACCTTAATTCTATCGGCAACTTTCATTCCCCTTTGCCATGTACCTAACATATTCAGAACTCCGGGGGTTAGGATGTGGACATCTTGTGGGGGCCATCATTCTGCCTAGCATGCACAGTTCATCCTCAGACTGGCAATCATTGGTGGCCCCTGCCAAAGCTTTGTATTTATGTGGAGTACAATCGGCTGGGCATGTGTGCTGTGAGCATCTCAGGGATATGATAAATAGTTCCATGCATCCAGAGCTGGCTGGTTGTCCCAGGGGAAAGACTGATTGACAGCTGGTTTGGCTGGGTTCACTGTACAGCCAGGTTGCGATATGCTCTTGTGGAATGCTTTTGCAGAGCTGTTGTAGTGTTGCTGATCTGCTCGATGAAGTTGTCTGTAAATAGCAGCTGTCTTCATCTGGCTCACCTACTCCCATCTGCCAGATTGTATATGGAACTCAGGGTGAAAGGAGAGTGAGCATGGGTAGTAGTAACTGAGTGCCTTCATCAGGCTCTGTGCAGTCTTATTTGAATTTAATCTTCTGAACAGTGGTCAGAGGTGGGTGCCATTACTATCCCTATTTAGAGATGAGCCAAGTGAGGCTTGAGGGGGCTAGTAGTTCATCCAAGAGATGACTCAGCTGGTCTGAGTGGCAGGGCCTGGATTCCAGCCCCAAAATTCTCCTCTCAGGAAGTACACAGAGAGGGGAGATGAGTGCTAGAGTCCTAGCACTGGACAGGAATCTTCGTTGGGCCAACTGGTAGTCAAGTTTCCCACCTCCGTAATGAGGATGATGGTACCGGAATCTACATCCAATGCAAGGGAGTGTGTCAGTGATGGGAGAGAGTGAAAGAGCTGCTCCGTGGACAAGAAGTCTGTTTTGATGGCTGAGGATTATGACCTTAGAATATTGGATGGGCGAGCAAGTTTCTACATTATCGCTAGTGTGGGTCATGTTGAAATCTCTTCCCTGTTGAGGATATGCAGGTTTAGTCTGAACTGATGGTCACAATAAAGCAAACAAGTTACCTGACATTTTCCCTTTTGGTTTTGTCATGAATTGTTGCTTTAATTTTTTCCCCCCGGACTCTTGGAAGTACTCAGCTGGTCACCAGCCACTGAAGTAAGGGGGTCTGTGAGTTGGCCTCATAGAAGGCCATGGGAAGAAGCAGAGTTCGCTCGCAATTTCTTTATACTTGTGGTGAAATTTGTGTAAAGTGCAGTTTGCGGCTTCTTGTGCTGCATAGATTTGATTTTTAAAATAAATGGAAAACACTTAGGGCAAACAAAAGAACCTCATCTTACTCATCTTTATATCTCTGGTACTTGACAGAGTGAATGCTCTACAACTGTGTCGAATGAATAAACACATTATTCATTCCTTTATTGATAAAATATCATTTGAGTAAGAGACTGTGTGGGACAAAGGAGAACAGGGTAGAGCCTTGCTGCGAGGAGCTTCCTGTCTAAGGCAGATGTATTTGCCCAAGGCTTTTTCTAAGGACGTTAGTGGTTGCATAGAAAGTGTAAAGCTATGGAAGTGCTCATGAGTCAACTGAGCTTTGCCTGCATCACTGCTTTCCTGAGCAATTTATTTTCCTTCTCTGGTAGCCATCCAATAGGAGGTGGTTTCTTGGATAATTTCCATTGTAATTTAATTTTCAATTTGACTTCCTGCGAGATAGAATAAAAGGTGTTAACGCTGCATAGAGGCAACCTGTTTTGTACTAGAAATCGAATTAGAGTTATTCACGCATGATTTTATGAATGGCAAAATGGCTTTCATGCCGCTTAAGCCACTGCCGTGAGCCAACTGTTTCAACCGATGGTGACGACTAAAGTAATGTGGAAAAATGAAACAGGAAAAGCAGCTTTCCCGTGCTTCTTGAAGTTGCCGTATACTCTTGACATTTAAGCATGTGCAGATTTTTGGGACCATTTTTATGTTTGGGAATCCAGATGGTTGTTCCAAAAGCAGTGCTTGTCCCTGCTGATCAAGTGGGAACTAAAGAAAAAAGTTTCCTTCTGCATTAAAATCCACAGGAGGGCAGGTCTACTGTGGTTGTCATGCGCCTCCCAAGACGCAGTGTGTCTGTTCCTAATCAAGATTTTAAATGGCCTGTGGTCACTTTTCTTTGAAAATCTTGTCATGTGCCTTAGCAGATGGCAAGTTTGCATTTGGGCATGAAATCAAGCACACGGCTGGCATGATCGCTCCATTTCTTGAGAATTATTTGGGTAATAGGAATTTATAATTGAATTAGGTTGGCCCTTATAACTAATTATTTTAATTTTATGTGGGCCCATGTTTACAAGCCGAATACCAAATACCATTGTGTGTCTTTCCTGATCATGGAAGGAGGGTGGTCTTTGAATAATTATAGTCCCCTGTTGGAGAGTACTTTTTATTTGCCCCAGTGCAGAAACTCACAGATGTTCCTTAAATAAAGGAAGAAAGGTTGCAAAAGTGGCGACTGAGATAAAACCAGAGGCTTAGGGCTCTAGGGGTCTGGCCCGGGGAGAGATGTTGTCTAATTGTAGACTCCTGGGCAACCACCTATCTCCATGGGACTGTTTTGTCCTAGTTACGCTGGGGGCCGTGGCCCCGTGAGCTCCACATGTCTTCCAGCTCTCAAGAGTCTCCGATTGCCTGACTGTGCCACTTGGAAGTTTTGGTAACAGCAGTGGGACAGAGTGGCGTGTGTAAACATGTGCCCAGATGCACCGGCTCGTGATCCAGAGCACAGCTGGTGGCCCTCAGTGAACTTGACAAGCATCCTTTTCCAATGGAGATATTAACAAACTCAGACGTGACATGTGCTGTGAAAATGGAGGATGCTTTCATGTCTTCCAGTTGGCTGGGTTACATCTTTCCCGAAGGAGCACTGGACTTTCGTGCAAAGGAAATAGCTGCAACTGGGGAAAAAGAGATCCACTCCCCTCCACACACACACTTCTTCCCTGGTAACTGCATCAGTATGTGAGTTCACCAAGTGTTGGCATCGTCAACAGCTGTAAGCCCCTGTAATGCCAGAGACAGTGCCTCCAAATGTGGTTTTTGACACTGCCAAGTGGTATGATAGAGGATTTTCGAGAAATCCAGCTCGAGATTATACTAGCTCCAACAACAAAAAGAAAATAGGAAAGAAAAACAGTATTATATCGAATATATAATTAACGGGTGATAATCTAAAAATAAGAGAGGCTAACTTATAAAATATAGATTTATAGGGTGGCGTAGCGGTTAAGTTCACACGTTCTGCTTTGGTGGTCTGGGGTTCTCCGGTTCGGATCCCGGGTGCGGACATGGCACCACTTGTCAAGCCATGCTGTGGTAGGCGTCCCACGTATAAAGTAGAGGACGATGGGCATGGATGTTAGCTCAGGGCCAGCCTTCATCTGCAAAAAGAGAAGGATTGGTGGCAGATGTTAGCTCAGGGCTAATCTTCTTCTTCAAAAACATTTATATATATATTTATAAATTACATATGATTCTATTCTATTTTGAGTTCAGGGTCACGGAGCTATTCTGATGTTCTGGGTAGACTGAGGCCAGGGGAGTGCGGAGTCAGGGCATGGCTAGTCCTTCCTGTTGGGGCCCCCTTGTGGGGTGAGGACCCCCTTGAGAACCAAGGCTTGTTTACACCGGGCTGGCGGGTGTTTCATATCACCCAGACCACGTCTGGGGCGGCCCCAGCCTTCTCGTTTCTTCCGCTCCGTAAGTCTCTCGGAGGACTTGATCTGATAAAATGATTTCACCTCTGCCGCCATTTCCCACTGGTTCCTCATGTAATGCTCCTAAGTGCCCTGAAACATTGTATTTGGGTCACTGAAAACACAAATCTGTGAATTATTTATCCACAGTAATAGCTGCAGCGGGGCTTTCTTTTACTATCCTCTGGATAGTTTCGAAATGGATCTTTCACCCAGTTTTATTCAGTTTATCAAATTTTTGTCAGTGTGGATTGGCCCCTGTGAAGACAAGCACTCAAGAAACTTTACGTTATAGGGAAGAGCCAGGTTTAAAATAAGAGGTGACTCTGCTCTCCTCCCCTCCTTTATGGTGCCCGTGGAGCTATTTGCTTAATGAAACTGGACCTGCTCCTTGACGGAGAGAATCCTTGCGTGACAGGTTTCGTAATCGCCCTGCCTGCGCTGGATCCAGTCTCGGGAGAGGGGACCTGCCCAGGGTTTCCATTCCTGGACTGCCAGCAAAGCCTTTTGAGAATGAGCTTCCTGGGTTTCTCCAGCCGTTTATTTGTTTTGACCTTCACAGAGAGAAATACTGCACGTCATTCGTGGCATCGCTGAACACAGCGGATCTCTGCCATTGTGCGTGTAGGAGTTCCTGTTCATATGGACGAATTGCCGTGTCAGGTCCTGGGGTGTTACGTACGTTTATGTTGCTTCATCCTCATACTGATCTTAAGAGCTTTACAGATGTGGAAACTGAGGCTCTGTGAAGTCACGAGGTAGTAAGAGGTAGGTCTAGGGTTTGAATACATACGCCCCACCCACAGGGAGCTTGCCTCCGGGGAGCTTAGGTAAGGATATAAATGGGGAAGAAGGCAGGAGTAATGGCACTCCAGGGAAAATGCTAGCACGTGTGGAGATGTGAGTGAGAGAGGAGAGGGAAGGGGTGCTTCAGAAAGCTTTCATGGAGTAGATGGTACTGGGGAGAACCTTGAGGAAAGGCTAGGATGTGAGTGAATATGTGCTTGCTTTTTGTTTTGTTTTGTTTTTGCGAGGAAGAGTGGCCCTGAGCTAACATCTGTTGTCAATCTTCCTCTTTTTTTTCCCCTCCCCAAAGCCTGAAGACGTAGTTGTATATCCTAGTTGTAAGTCCTTCTAGTTCTTCTGTGTGGGACACCGCCACAGCATGGCCTGAGGAGTGGTATGTAGGTCGGAGCCCAGGATTCAAACTGGTGAACCTCGGGCCGCCAAAGCGAAGTGTGCAAACTTAACCACTACGCCACCGGGCCGGCCAATATGCACTTTCCTGACCAATGTCTGTCTCTGGCCTTAGACTATAAGTTTAGTAGGGCAGGGGCACTCCCTCCGCCCTCCTTCCATTCCTTCTTTCCTTTCTGCCCTGTAGCCCAAGGGCCTGGAAGAGTGGCAGAGAGCCTGGCACCCCATGGGGGAGTGCTCAGTGTGGACTGTCTGGGTGGATGGTTGGGAGGAATGTGGGCATGGAGGATAGCTTAGGCAGAGAGAAGAGCGTGGGCTTGCAGAACTGGGGCAGAGACTGGTTTATTTTTCCCAGTGTCTTGGGCAAGAAGAGGGCACTGAGTGCTAACTGATGAGGCCGGACCAGGAGGTTGACGTCACACTGTGGGAGGCCATTGGATGCCAAGGGAAATGGTCTGTAGAGAGCAGTTCTCAGAGTCCTGCCAGGTGCTCGCTGTGGGGCCTTGGATAACTTCTTGAGTGTTTCTGATCCTCCATTTCTTCCTTATTTGTGAAATGGAGATAATGAAGGTACAGCCTCATTGTTTGGAAGATTCAATAACGTCAGACCTGTCCAGTGGTTAGCGCCGTGTTGACACACAGTGAAGTAAGCGCTTGATGACGGTTAGCTATGATTTTTATGCTTAATTCACTCCCTAATGCTTTCCTGTGGCAAGGGATAGGATTGGGGCTGGGCTTCAGGTAAACGAGTCTGGCAGCAGTAGGATGGTTTGGATTGGAGGCAGAGACCCCTCAGGAGACGCCAGGATGAGTCAGGGACTGGAGAGGTCCAGGTGAGAAGTCATGGGGACTTGAATTGGGGGGTTGTGAGAAGAATGTAGTGTCAGGTGCAGGTGCGACACACTCGGGGAGGCTGAGTCGGCAGGACTTGGCGACTCCCTAAGGGTGCGGGGGAAGGTTTACCTGAATCCCTGGGGGATGATGATCCTGTTCGTGGAAAGTGGGGATCCGGGCAGGTCTGCTTTGGAAAGATGATGCATTCAGTCTGGGTCATGTTGATTCCATGGTGCCTGTGGGATTTCCAGATGCGGCAGTTCTAGCAAATTAGGACACGCCATTCTAGAACGCTGGAGGGACGTCTAGCGGGCGAGTCCACAGGGAAATCATTTGTATAGAGCTGTCTGGAGGGAGTACCGAGGGGGTGCTGAGGACAGGCCCAAGCTCCCAAGAAGGGGCTGGAGGGGCAGGCGTTGGGGACAAGGGAGCAGAGGAGCCCTTCGTCTGCCAAGTGGGGTTATAAGTGGGGGGGATAATGAGACTCGGCTGCTGCTGAGAAAGGGCAGGGGCTGTGGTTGTGCATGTGACACGGTGACAACAACTGGCCCTGTTTGTATGGGCCTGGCCTGTGACCACAGGTCTTCCCAATGCAACCCTGGCCTTTCCCATGATCGGTGTGGCTTAAAAGAGGGCAATGGGCCTGGGGCGCTGCAGCGGGAACCTCGCCAAGTGCCTTTTGCTGAAGGGTGGCTGTTTTCCGGTCCCATGAAGCTTTACGCTGGACGGCACATTTTCATTTTCAGATGCACCCACGGAGACAATGCGGGAACACCAAATTAGGTTAATGGCTGTGTCCTTCCTTAAGGAGGCCATTTCCCCTCCAGAGGATGCCTAGATTCTCTTTATAATGGTCTCGTGAAAGTGAACAGTGTGCGCTGAGCTGTGCTCATGAGCATCCTGGACAAGCCCTCATTCCATTCCTTCCCCGACCTTGAGAGGGTTTGTCTCTGCCATGAGGTTCTTTTGTTTTGTTTTGTTTAACATCTGGGACTGTCTTCTCGGGCTACAGTCGTTCCTAAAGATACTTGCACTTCCCAGAAAGTTGAAATATTATCCAGTCAATGAAGTAGAAGCAGGTGCTTAGGGAGGTCCTCATAAGTGCTTGCTGAGTGATTAAACCCAAATGGGGTTTGATGCATCTGCTTTGAAGGTTATAGGTCAGACTTTACCATTTACAATTTGTTTTTCAGAAAACGTCTGCTCTAGCAAGAGATGGACCTGAAAGAACACCAGTGCTCATTATTTATACCGACAGAAAAATTAAACAAAGGGAAAGAAAGTTTGGAGGTGGAATTAACAATGAGATTCCTAAGCCCAGCCAGAGATGTGGCGCATGGCTTGTTGTCCTGCGTTTAGGTCAAGTTGACCAGATGGTCCCTCTGATCTACAGTGAAATGAACAGATACTATCAAATGACCTATACTTTAATAAACATTAATGGTTTTCTTATCTTAAAAACGGCAATGCTAATATAATAAGCTCTCCCAGATGTTGAAAAAGCATTCCCAACAGAATATGAAAGAACAATTATATAAGTACAGAGTTTAATGGAACAGAATAGTTATTTATTATCTTTTAATGAATGTGCAATTCCTGGCAGTGTTAACTGCCACCCTTTCTTTCATTTCCCTTTAAAAACTATATGGGAATTTGAGTGACCCATGGAGAGTGAGGTCACGGATAGTCTCAACTCCTTTCCAATGTTTTGTTAGAAGGAAAACTCTGTATGCCCTCTGCAGCTCAAATATTACTTGTTAACTCATAAATTGCTGCACTTTCCCCATGGCTTTTGACATATCTTGGTGCTTTCACACACCCCTGATGGAGAATTGCTGATGCAGGGCAACGTGCAGAGGGAAGTGGCCCAGGTGACAGGGTACTGGCGCCAGGAGCACCTGGGGAAAAGGTCTCTGGGAGAACAGATCGTAATTCACAGCTGTAATTTACGGTTCACATCCATGCGGTTCACATCACAAGGCCTGGTCCTCTTATCGCCACTCACATCACCCAAAACAGGAAGGAGGGGAATTTTCACTTTTGCTTGTGAGGATGGCATTTGAGGAACCACTCCCCACCATCAGTATTACCTTTTCTACTTTTAAATAAAGAGTTTATTTAAAATAAAGCAAAAAACCCCAATTTACAAATTTCTCTCACTCCCCACCCCCCACCTCTTGCAACCATCAATCTATTCTTACTTTTTTAAAAGGGTCAGGTTCTTAATCTTTTTGAAAGGAAGCAATGAGCCCTCTTCCCAGAAAAATTCCTGCCTGTTCCTATATAGAGCACTTGGATCCACTCAGTGGGGTCACGGATCCCTGAAGACCCCAGTTTAAGAATCCTTCCCTTAAAGGCTGGGCCTCAGCATTTTCTTGTTCCTGATAAAATGACCTTCTACATCAGGGTAAAATATGCTTTAATATGTATTATGGAAGGCTACTAACTCTTCGAGGCCTCTATATTGTTGATTGCTGTGGGATCATGAATTTGTATATTTAAAACTGGGGGAAACAGTTCTGTGAATTCTATGATTCATTCTTCCCCGTATGGAATTATGGGGTCACATAGGTCAGATTTTGGTAGAAGAAGGGAAAGCACAAGTTGGTTAAATTTATAGACCTCACTGCTTCTATGGGATGATGGAGTGAAAAAATACATCCAGGTCTGCTTACTCTTTATTTTATAAATTACTTGATTTTCTAAATAGGGACTAAGCGAGCTACAAGTTATGTGTACTGACCTATCATGTCACTTTTTTATTGCAGTAAAATATGCATAACATAAAATTTACCATTTTAACTGTTTTTAAGCGAACACTTCAGTGACATTAAGGATCTCAGGTAATTTTAATTAATCCTGTTGTGAAAATTTTCTAAATCTTCAAAAAGAAATGAGAAAGTGGAAGAGAGTGTAAGAAAGTCTTTACCTGGAAAAATATACTTCTTGAGCTGAATGCGAAGGTGTCACAAATTTGGGCTTTCCTGGGCAAGAAGAAAGCAAGCATTGACGATAAGAGTGCTTTACGGAAAGTTCTCAGAGATTCTAGAAATAGGGTTGTTTTTTATATAGAGTGATTATTTCTATTTTGTCAGAGAAATAAGGAAATCTCTAAGCCAAATTAAGAGAATTTTAGAGATTGTAAGATTAATCTCTTTGAGTTGCATTTGGAAGTACAGAAAATTAGCGAAACTCTTGAAAACAAATGTCAGGTGTAGACAACTGTTTTTCATCAACTGAAGTTAACACATTATCTTCACAGTTATCTAAGTAGAGCACAATGCTCAAATCCCATGTGCGTTTGCGAATGTGAGAATCGCCATAGTAACAGCTATATTAAACTACATTTCAACAGCATTAGCAGAAGAAGCCTGTACCTTTATAAAAGGACTTTCTCAGGGAATAAAAGAAAGTTTTCCTTCTCTCGTACCACAGGATGTTCCTCCCTGATCCCAGGCATTGTTTTCGAGATCCGAAAGTCTGGATGTCACATTGGAAGCAGCCAAAATGTTAGTGTTTGTGTCAGGAAGTTAGAATACTGTTCCAATCACGGTTTGAGCCAAAGCTGTGGAGGTTATGGATGTATCTGGCGATGGGCGGAGTAAGGAAAGCTTAGGACAAATGTATTTTATAAGTGATAAATTCAGGGCATTGTCTAGACTTTAGTGTGTTCCAAGAGCTGAATTCATCTAGAATTGAGCAATCGTGCTGAGTTAGCTGCTTCACTGCTTAAAGAATCGTATTGCCAACAAAGAGTCTTTATGGCAGTGAATTGCAAGGGTCACTGAGTGACTTTTCTTTAACACCCTGTTGCTTAGCGTTGGTGCAGTTCCCTATCCAAAGAATGTTATCTTCCCCATCTAGCGTAGCCATTTACATCTCTTACTTCCTGCTAAAGATTTCCTTTCTTCAGTCTCAAAATATCTTAGGGCCTTAAGAAAATGGTAACTACAATTGCAGAGCATTAGAAGTTAATTTTAAGACTTTGTAGAAGATATGGGGAGTTTTCTAAAGATGGGAGAAGGACTGATTCTAAAATCTCTCTTATTAAAAAGAAAGGATGGGTCAGCCCCAGCAGGCTAGTGGTTATGTTTGGCACGCTCCACTTCAGCCACCCAGTTTGGTTCCCCAGGCGCGGACCTAGCACCACTCATCTATCAGTGGCCATGTTGTAGCTGTGGCTCACATACAAAAGGAAGAAGATTGGCAACAGATGCTAGCTCAGGGTGAATCTTCCTCAGCAAAAAAAAAAAAAAAAGAAGAAGAAGAAGAAGAAAGAAAGAAAAAAAGAGTAGTCTCAGTAGGTATTGATTTATGGCTTAACTTTATTTGGGAAGGCACCAAATTAGATAAATAAGCCATTTGCACACAAGCGCTAAGAAATGCCCAGAGTCCTGAGAGGTAACCACTGGGCCTCCAGGAAGAGATGAATGCGCCAACCTAATGGAGCATCTCCTAGGAGAGTCATGCCGTTTCACTAGAGTCTGAAAATGCTCCTCACTGGACTAAATCCTGTGGAAGGAGCAGGAAGAGGAAAGCACAGTTTTTTCCTAGTCCACTCAAGGAACCATTTTAGAAGACAAGGTATTCGAATCTACTTGGGGTTCGTTAGATCTTTTTAGTCTTCAGAGAGGCAAGATGCGTAGTAGCCAGGAGCATGAGCTCTCCAGCCAGGCTGCCTGGGTTCAAATCCCCGACCCTACCACTTACCAGCTGTGTGACCTCAGGTGAACTACTTAACCTCTCTGGGCCTTAGTTTCCCCATCTTTAAAATGGAGATGGTAAGACCTACCTGAGAGATATCTTGAGGGATGACATTATGTAATAAATATAAAGTGCTCCACTCACAGTATGTGATATATAAATGTTTGCTATAATTATACTTATTCTGTAACCTAATCATGTTCATCAAGAAATCCTGACGACCCACCTAAGAGCCCCTGTTACTAGGAATGTGTTTAGCTTATTGGACTTCAGGGTTCGGTGGCTTCTCCCAGAAAACCTCTGCAAAGCTTGGAGCCAAGTGGAATCAGGAGCCCTGGGAGACTGCCCATCACTCGGAGGGGTCTGGAATTTCTCCATGAAGATTTGCTCCCCCCAACCCTGCATTTGCCACATACCTGTCCTTTCCTTTCTTGAGGGATATTTTCTTACACCTCAAATTTGTGCAAAGGAGGAGCTATTGGAGCAGGCAATCTGATCGGAATCAGAGAGACGGTGTCCCTGTTCTTCCCTCCATATTTTCTTTCCAGTCCCCCTCCACAAGTGTGTAACGTGGTGGGTAATAAAAGTGTGGGTTCTAGAATTCCACTGATTCCTAGCTGTGTGGCCTGGGGCGAGTTATCTCACTTCTTAGGTCTAACTAAGGAAACGCCTTAGTTTCCTCATCAGTCCGTTGGGGCTGATAATGATATTTACCTCATAAATGTGGTTGAAAAAGATGAAGCTGACAGAGACTGGGCGACACTGGGTGAAGGGTGCATGGGACCTCTCTGTACTATTTTTGCAACTTCCTGTGAGTCTGTAATTATTTCAAAATAACGGGTTAAAAAAAATAAGCATGCAAAGAGCTTAGCATTGGTTTTGGTCCACAAATGCTGAGAAATTTATTGAGCATGTGTACAAATTTAATGAGGATGGATATACTGTACTAAATATTTCCTGTGTATTAACTCATTTCGTCCTCAGATCAGCCCTAGGAGGTAGGTACGAGAGTTATCCTCATTTTGGAGATAGGAAATCTGAGTCAAAGAAAGACCAAGCCACTTATCCAAGGTCACACTGAAGTCGGTGGCAGAGCTGGTGGTCTCCCGCGGAGCGCACCTGTTGACCTCTGTGCTGTGTTCCTCTTCCGGCAGAACACAGAAAGGTGAGCTCCTCTGATGCTGGGAGAGCCCTCTCTTTCAGAGGCTGTGGGTGCTTCTTTAGTTTGCACTTCCTGCTGGGAAGACAGCCTTTTCACGTGTCCTGGAATCTGAATGTGCATTAATAGCTATGTTATTTAGTACGTTTTCGGGAACCTGGCTGAAAAAAGGTGAGCATGTTTATAACATTTACGTATCACACAAATTTGGTGGATTTGTTAATATCTTGCAAGAGGGGAGTAGGGTTCCAAGTGGCCTTGAAATCTATGTATTAGAAACGATCCATCAGAACAGCAGAGGCTTGACCAAGACTGGTTCAAACACAGCTCCTATGCAGGGAAAGACGGGCATGGTCATAGGCAAATATGCTCCAAAAGATCTGGGCGTCTTTCTGGATGCCCAAGGAAGTGCTGTGGCGTTTCTTTGAAGCGTATGTACTCCAGTGTATTAATAGCAGCATGACGTGGCTGGATCAGCGACTTGTCTTCCCTCGGGCCATTTATCAGAACCATATCAGAATACTGTGTTCAGGTGTGGCGTTCCATTTCAAAGGTAAAAGGAAGTTGTCTGGAGAAGAGCAGTAAAACAGACTGCGGCTGTGTTCCAGCCTCACAACTGGGGACTCCGAGACCCGTGGGTGCCCCACGCCCCTGCTCGTACCCTGGGTGTCTGAGGATTTCTTCTTTTTCACTTAGTGGCTCGAGCTTTCCTTTAAAGAGCATCTTACTGTTGGCAACGCTGCCTCCTGAGTTACAGTCATCTGAAGCTTGTGCTCAGCGAGAGCCTCCGCGTTTCTCACGGCTGTTTATCAGGCTGCTCTGTCTGGGAAGAATGTGGGTTGTCTAAGGGAGTCATCTCTAGTCGCCCCTGCGTGTCCTCGGCGGCCCGTGGTCATCGTCAGGTCTGATGGCTGTTGTTATGATTGTCCCTGCTTTATAAATGAGGACGTGGGTTCTCCGGGGCTCAGCAACCCTTTCCCTGCTTCTGCATGCTGGCTTCCCAGGGCCTCAGCGCTGAAGCACTTTGTTCCCAGCTCTGGAGAGTGATGGCCCTTGGTCATCCCCCCCGTGCGGCCTTCCTGTTTCACCCTGTGTCAGAGACGTGCGCTTGGATGTGGCTGGACGTGATTCACCCCCTCGGTGGCAGCCTTGCGCCCAGACCTCGATCATTTCCTCCTGCTGGGTCTCCCGCTCCCGCCAGCCCATCTCCAGCCTGTTCTCGACACAGCGACAAGAATGATCTTTTAACACAGAAGTCGGATGAGGTTGCTCCTCTGCTCAGAGTCGTCAGAGCCCTCATGATGGCCGGGACATCTCTGTGTGAGCTTCCCTGGGTGACCTGCCCCGGTCACCTCAGCCCCACCCCTCTCCTCATGCCCATGTGCTCCAGCCACCCCACACCCAGCCGCTTTCCCACATGGTCTGGGCACTGGCTGTTCCCTTTGCTGGGAACTCTTTCCCCTAGATGTACACATGGCTTCTTCCTTCTTTTCCTTCAAGTGTTTACTCAAATGTCACCTTCTGTTGTTCCCCCCTCCCCATGGCCGCCTTATCTAAAGTGGAAATCCCCCTACCCTTCCGGTCCCCCTTTCCTACTTCATTTTTAACCCTTCCTTCTGATCACTATCTAATATAATATGTTTTACTTTTTAATCTTGCTTATTACTTTTTTCTTTCCAGTAAAACGTATCCTTCTCAAGGACAAAATTTTTAAGTCTTTTATTTTCTACTGAATCTTCAGAATCAAGACTTGAGCCTAGGAATGGTAGGTGCTCAATAAACATTTGTCGAATGAATGATTGATTGGTAATACTGTTCATCATCAGTATAAGTCCCCTGAAGGCAGCTTCATGAAGGATTAATGAGACTCACACATTTTTATATCTCTTGCAGAACCTGGCACAATGCCTAGCACGTAGCATGTCCTCAATAAATATTTGGTATCCTCAACCTGCAAAAAGGACTCCTGTTTGAGAAGTTGAGCTGTTTGCAGAGAGGGCAGTGGGCCGTGGGACTTACTGGGTCTTTTCTGGTTCAAGGGTCTTTGACCGTTTCAGTGCTAACCCAGAGTAAACCTAACACTTCCCCATATTTCTCTTTCTGCTCCTTTTTTGGGTCGACAAGTAAGTCACTAGTGGAAGCTGAAAAGAGGGAAGGCCTAGCATGCCTTCTAGGAGGTGATAGATCATGGCAGAGACGGGAAATAGACGGAGCATTTTGTCTGGAAGGATTGCTCGTGGCTCGGATCTTTCTGGGCTTTCCAAATCCTGCATTCTGTTCCAGCAGGTTTTTTCTGATATTTGAGAAGAGAGCTCTTCAACTGGAAGTTGTTTCCAGGCGGACACCAAACACTTGTTCTTATTTCCCAATTTCTGTTAATTTGGTTATTTGTTCTCTGAGGCTGTGGCCTGCTCCTCGCTCACTGCTTCTGCAAGTGTTAGATTGGCAGATGTGTCGTGTGGGAGGAAGGAAGGAAAATTTCCTATGTTAATGTCTCTCTGACAAGCACATGTGCAAATCCAGACACAGCCTCTTGTATAAAAAAGTAAAGGATAAAAGAAGGAAAAAGAAAAAAGTTTCCATTTTCTAGTGTGTGTACGTGTGCCATGTCCATATAGAGAAGATCTCATGTTTCATGGAAACCTATGTTCAAAACATGTATGGGCTTCATTTCCTTCTTCCTCATATGTTGGATTTAATTACGAAAAGATCTCAGTATCTCAACTGCCTTAATGTATTCATTAATGGAGAACATTGGGAGAAGTAAAATTGTTAAGTGAAAAATAAGATGGAATAGCTCTACTATGACCATGGGTACAGAACTAATAATGGTCAATAATAGATAACGAATTCTTACACAATGCCAGGACCTGTGCCTGAAGCTTTCTCTGCGTTTCTCATTCATTCCTCATGACAAGCCAGGGGGAGATGCTCTTACGGATGCAGAAACCGGGCTTAGAGAGGCCTCTGCTCAAGGTCATACAGCCACGTGTTTCAACTGGCTGTCTGATTTCAGAGGCTGTGTTCTTACTACTGTACTAACCGGCCTCCCCAGGAAGTAGAGGAAAGACTGTTAGTGATGTGAAAAAGTATTCTGCAGTTAACACCTCTCCTCCCCGGCCTGCTGGACCACTCTGCACACCTAAAGGCACATTGTACCATTGACTTTGCAACAAATGAAAATAACCTGTGCCTACAGTGAAATGTGTGTATCTTACAGCAATGAAATAGCCTAGCCCAGTTCCTGGCACATAGGTGGTACCTGGTGTGTACTTACGGAAAGAATTTCTGTATGTAAAAGGTTTGTGATGATGACGCCCAGAATGTCCAGGTTAAACTAGAAAGGAAGCGTGGAGAATTCCATTCTGCTTAGCACAAATCAGCCCCAATGATGCAGCAGTGCACCTGTTTAAAGAATATGTCACATCCAACTTTTTAATAATAAATTCCACCAGCTGTTGGCAGTCACTAGTCCTGGTGAGCATCCAGTTGTCTAGGTCATAGAAAATAGCTCAAGGATGTTGGGTGTCACTGTTGGTCACCTGAGCCCTTCCAGTGAGACCTAGCAGGACCACACTGGTGCGGGTGCAAGGAAGTTGAAGATGGAACTCATAAGTCATGTGACCCAGATGACTTAGGGCAATGTATTAGTTGAATTTGCTACTGTAATGCACAATTGCAATGGTTCCGTGGCTTTCAACGACAAATGCTTATTTCTTGCTCCTGTAACACAGGGCTGCAGGTGCCTGCGTGGGTCTTCTCATTCCAGCAGCAGCATTGTCTGGACATACCATTCTTAGGGCAGAGGGCAGAAGGAAGACGCCACACTGACCACAACGTTGAATTTAAAGCTTCTTCTTTGATATGGCAGGTGTCACATTTGTTCACATTCTCTTGGCCAAGGGAAGTCCCATGGCCGGTCTGGACAGTGGGGCTGGAGGTATATGCTATTACCAGCATGCATTTCAGGTCACATGACAAAGGGTGTGGATGTGCATTCTTATTGGGGATGGGGACAGCGGGAGCTGTGTCTATCCCTGGAGAATCCGGCAGTCTGCGCCTTGTCTTTGCCCGTGTAAGGGCGTGATCTGCACTGGCGTCCCCACTGTGGTTTGGGTATTTGATCTTGGCTTGTCAATGTGCTCTGTGCAACTCAGTTTGTAGTTCTTTGCTTTCACTTCCAGATCTGGTCTCTCCTTGAGAACCACTTTAGGAACTGTAAGGAACAGCAAAGTGATGATCTTCAGGTCTCTTGTGTACAAAGCTCTGAGAACTGTCTTGATTTGAGAAGTGTGACCAGGACTTTCCAGATACTTGCAGCCCATGTTTTTGGATAAGTGTGCTCTCACACCATCCTGAGGCATCACGTGGCCCTGGACCAAGAGAGACCCAGAGCTTGGGTAAGGGGAGGTGGGCGTGGCTTGACAAGAGGGAAGCAGGTGGCTGCAGAGCAGCGCCTGGAGCTGTGACTCACGATCTCTGTGTCTCAGTCAGGGTACTGGAGTTACTCGGGTCAACCGGTAGCCAAAGGATGAAACAGGGAAAGTGGGAAGTGAACTCAGCCAGGACATCACAGCTCCGGTGTGTAGATTTTGGCTGCAACCTTCTTTGGGAATAAAGTCATCAGGCACATTCCCATTTAACCTCAGATAAATTTTTCAGAGATATCTGGAGCCAACTTCTTATTTAGAAGAATGTAAATAGCATTATTTATTCATTTATTCAACAGGCACAGCACTCATAATGTTCAAAATTCAAAAGGGATAAAAGAATTGTCAATGGAAAGCTCCCTTCTCTCCCGGTCTCCCAACTTCCTTCAGTTCCACTCACGGGGCCATTACTAGTTTCTCGTGAATCTGTCCTTCCAGAAGCCCTTCATGCATATGCATAAGAAGTGCTCTTTGTTGCTTGAGAAACTTCCTACAGAACAAAAATCACATTAGAAATTAATTGTGCTACACACTTTATTTTGGATCTTCCAACAGGCGTTACATTTGAATCTGTTTCTTACGACGAAGATTTTATTGCTCAATATGCTATAGGAAAAGTATTTTGTGTCAATATGAATAAGTCTTTGCTCTCAAGTTGAATAATATAAGAAAACAAAGTTTATAAAAAGAGGTGGTACAGGCCCAGTGCTGAGTATAGAAAGTTTAGCATTAGCGTTACGGTTAACTCATGATATAAATCTTGTATCCTCTTGGTTCCTCCGCTTTATTAACTGTAAAACTGATGTAGTGATGTTCCTTTTCCAGCCTCGGAATAGTAGAGGCAGCGCTCTGCTGAAGACACCCCTAATATTCATAGAGTTATTTGAAAACATCCTCATGCTGCCTTCACATCTGAGGCAGGAACTATGGCTGTTGTGACGGAATCCATTTGGGAGACGATAAGTGGGTTAGTAATGGCGTACCGGAGCCCTCTGTCCCCTGGCTTTCAAACCCCTCATAGGTTTCTAAGTCCCTTTCTCCTCGCGTGCCTGTTTGTCAGTGGCAAAGTAAATATTATTTCCATTAACTAAAGAGAAGAAAAATGTTTGCACTACGTCATTTCCTGGCGTTTCGCCCAGGGCCCTTTTATCTTGATGTCGAGAGCGTTCCCTGGAGCCCAGGGAACAATGTGCCTTTGTCGCCCTGCAGAAGAAGCTCAAGTCACCCAGGCCCGGAGCCCTCCCGCCAGATGCCTCCCGAGGGGCCATTCGTTCCTCTCTTTCTGGCTTTTGCTCGGCAGGGCACTCGTAGGGGCATCCTCTGCGGCTGCCGTGCTCCTGGTGTTTTCTTTTAAAACAACAATACCAAGACTCTTGCAAGGAAGATTTATCCAGAACTTGGTGAAAGAGTATCAATGGGCAAACGTGAGGTAGTCCTTTCCTCTGTTACTAGTTTGAAGGCAACTCAGGTAACTTTCCACAGGTCGCTCAGGTTAGGGTCCCGCTGCCAGAGTGACGGGAATGCTGTCCCTATGGTCATCTCTTGCTAACCCCACTCCCTCTGCTCTGCTCCCGTCCCTCGTGCCTCAGCCTCGGCATTCACTTGAGGGAGAGGAACATAGAATTTAAAGAAACCAGATTGCGGACTTTTAATATGACCAGGGACCCACGAGAACTGTTCTTCACCGGCCCACAGTGGCTGCTATCAGCAATGGAGAAACCCGTCAATACGGAGAGGATTAACACAGGTCCAGCTTTAATATGAACGACTGAAAGACTTTTCCATCCCAGCACGCTAAGACGAATTAGCTACACATGCATGTTTATGGCTTCCACTGATCTGATAACACTATGACCGATTGCCAGCATATCCCAGTTCTGCCTCTTACTAGCTGTGTGACTTTGGGCAGTGCCCTGACCTCTCTGGGCCCCAGTTATCCTCCTCTGTAAAGTGGAGATGCCTGCCTTTTAGGGTTGTGTATGAGATTAAGTATCTTAATGTAGGTAAAGCTTTTAAAACAGTGCCTGGTATATTGTGAGCGTGCAATAAATGAATATTATTATCTTTCAGAGTCAGCAAACATTTCTAAATGCCTTCTGTGTGCTAGGGCTTTGTCTTCATATAGTATTTCATTTATTCTTCACAAGGATCTCATGAGCTTTATATATATATATCTTCTTCTCCCCAAAGCCCCCAATACATAGTTGTATGTTCTGGTTGTAGGTCCCTCTAGCTCTGCTGTGTGGGACGCCACCCCAGCATGGCCTGAGGAGCAGTGCTAGGTCTGCGCCCAGGATCTGAGCCGGTGAAACCCTGGGTCACTGAAGGGGAGCGTGCAAATGGAACCACTCGGCCACGGGGCCGGCCCCTGAGCTTTATATTTTATAAGTGAGGAAATTGAGGACCAGGAGGTCATGGAACTTACCCAAAGGCAAACAGTTAATAAGTGGCAGAGTGAAGGTTTTAATTTGTCTATCTGACTCCATCTTCCATTATATTCCAAAATATTGTTACAGACAGATTACACATCCACAATGGGACCCACCATTACTGAGTGTGACCTCGCTGACAGTGGAATCTTGGGTACAAGTTTCCATTTCTGCCTTTTGTCATGGGATGGAGTATTTGCTTGTGGGGGTACCGGGAAACTGTTGAGTTAAGTGATGAGAATGGAAGAAGCTCTGAGGTAACCCTCCAGTGAGAAGATGTATTTTTTCCCCGTCTAAATCCAGGAAGGTCAGTGAAAATTCTCCCACCTCAGTTGCAGAAGGCATTTTGTGGGCGGTCTTTGGTAAAAAGGCCTTCACAGGCCATCATTTCCCCGTTGAGAGGCTGGGACTAAAGCAGTGGAGGAAGAGCTGGTGGTCAGAGAAGGGTCTGGCAGGAGGCTGAGTGGAAGGACCGAGGCAAGGTTCTAAAGTGAACACGTGGCCAGAAGCTGGGTCCAACACAGAGGGAACAAGGACCCCAGTGGGAGGAGTCCCTGTGGAGGCCAGAGTTGAGGGCAGCGATTCTGAGCAAGTCAACAGAGGCGGGCTTTGCGGTGGGGACCAGGGGGCAGTCCCAGTGACTCCTAGCAAACGGTATTAGCATTGCTGATACACACACACACACACACACAGAGTTTATATACATTGTTTATATATGTAAAACCATTGAAAATAATAACTCCAAATTCCTGGAGATAAATTACTATCACCCAGAGCGATGGAGGGACTCTAAGAGTTAATTTTGCCTCTGTCTTGTGCCAGTTTCTTGCAGCGTTTTTGATTAGACAGGGGCCATCAGAGTTTATCAAAAATAAACAAAACCAAGCTGGGCCAGAAATAGATGAAACCTTGGTCCATTTGTCTTGCCCCTGTCTTCTTCCTGTTGCAGCTCCATTTCACGCAGTTGTCTGGCCAAAACAGTTTCTATTTTTAAAGCAACAGAGCATGCCTTTGGGCTCAGGTTAGAGAGGGCAGCGCTGGTGTCGGGGTGCAGCGCCCCGCTTTGGCCAGACGCCTCCTCCTGGGGAGTCTCAAGCCCCCTGCGCCATCTTGGGATGGTGAGCGGACCACAGAGGTACAGGGCACCATGCATGGGGATGGAGAGATGTTCTTTTAAGCCTAATGTCCTGTGGAAATTATTTGGGAAGTCTATTAAAATAAAAGTCTGATCTGAAGATGAAACATCTCCCTTCTACTCTTTTTTACCAGGCCCTTAATGTTATTGTTTTTTAAAAACTATATTTAGATGCAGAAAAAAAATTAGTGAGGCAAGATGGTTTTAGTTTGGAAAAAGCTTGAGAGAGAGAGAAGCAGTGGTGGGGGATGGTTAGGGTGTAAACTTCAATGCTGCCAAATGCCTGGAGTTTAATAGTTATGAAACCAAGACATCAAACTTAATATCCTTCTTCCAGCAGTGGCTCCAGCACAGAGCCATCTCTGGGGCAGGCATCTTTTCACCAGCTCAGGCACCGCCCACAGCATTGACCCCGAAGCGTGAGTCAGTTGGGGTGGGAGTGAATTAGGGAGATTGTAGGGTTATTTCGATCTGGTCATACCTCTTGGTTTATAACCTTCTTCCAACATGAATTTCAAGTGGCCATACTTCCCTTTACTTCCTGGAACCCAGCCTGTGTTTAATGATATTTATTATGTTCGGGACGCATGGCGTCTGCCTCGGCCCTTCCTGGATCTAGGTCATCGAGATACCACGTCTGGAAAAAACTCACCTTTTATGCCCTAATGTGCACACTGTGTTCACACTCAGCTTTACAGTTGCCATTTGTCCCCCTTGAGCCTTCTCCACATCTGTCCTTCCTAAAAACCCAGCTCCAGCCCTACCTCATCCCAAATGTTTTTCTTGACCCTTCAGTGGGTATATCTCTTCCTTTTCTCACTCCGTGACATATTGTCTGTATTACGTAATTAGCGACTTGCTGTATCAGAATTATATACTGATCTCTTTGTGTCTCTGTGTATATGTATATAGACACACACATAGATAGATATTTTCATAAATATGTGTTGTCTGAATATAATCCTGTTCTATCTGCTGAAGGTTTTATTTGTGCATGTAGTGTCCAGTATGGGCAAGAAGCGGCCTTGCTCAGGACTGTCTGTTGGTGTCTGTCTCCCCACAGGGTCAGGAAGCTGAGGGCCAAATGGGCGCATCTTCCCATCTTATAGACCACACTCCGGGTACCCAGGACCTGGAATTCCTTGTCCACATGACCTTGAACGACTTACAGAGGCCATGGAGTCCCTTCCCCGTGCTGCGTGGGGCTCTGCACCCCTAGGACTGGCGGGTGGGCCGGGTGGCAGGTGGGGTGAAGAGCTTGGACATGCAGGCTGGACTGTCCCCCCGAGACAGATAGGGAACGGAACCACGGTGGGAAGGAGGATGAGAAAGGCCAGGGCCGGGCGCTGCATGAGCAATGCCTAGGGGTCCAAGAACCCTGCATTGGAACTTGGCCTTCCAGGTCCTGGGGAAATACATTTGTCAAAGGAGGAGGATGGACCCCTTTCCTTAAGTCTCTTCCTTTGATTTGTGACATTTACATGTTTAGGTACAGGGTGAATGGGCCTCTTTTGACTTTTATCCAACATGCCACAAATATTGGGACTTTCCCCCAATGAAACTATAAACTTTTGTCAGCAGTGTTTAAAATTTTTTTTTTTGGAGGATGATTAGCCCTGAGCTAACTGCTGCCAATCCTCCTCTTTTTGCTGAGGAAGCCTCGCCCTGAGCTAACATCTGTGCCCATCTTCCTCTACTGTATATCTGGGAAGCCTACCACAGCATGGCTTGACAAGCAGTGCCATGTCCTCACCCGGGATCCAAACCGGTGAACCCTGGGCCGCCAAAGTGGAACCAGCACACTTAACCACTGCGCTATCAGGCCAGCCCCTAAAAAATATTTTTATTTGATGTCTTTGTAATGATGATGCTTAGATCTGACTTTAAGTAACTGAAAGGATATATTTGGGATAATTGCAGAGCAAAACTTTGTTCTACCATGAATATTTACCTCCACCAAATGAATGTTTTTCCTGCCTAGAGTGTGTGTGTGGGGGATAAAAGTCACTCTATCTGTTAAATATCTGAGTTGAATATGGCAACCTCACAAATAACCATAAAAAATCATTTTGCTCCATATTCGCTTCATTTCAACAAATGATAGTTTTTAAAATCTATGTTGCTTTCGCCTCTACTTGACATACCGATCCTATCCTTTTTCTCTCGGGTTATCATCTTTTACCGGTGATAACCCAGAAATCACTATTAAGTGTGCTGAGCAGGTAACCAGGCACAGTGAACAATACAGGGGGTCCCTTCTCAAATTCTGGTTGTGTGCTTGGAACGATGAGAGGACGAATAAGAAACTTAATAAACTTTAGATTTTATGACTTCAACCATAGAGGCTACAGTAGGCTAGACTGTCAGTTTCTTGAACAGACTATCTTCTTATTTTTGAAAAATGAGACATTTTTAACATATTGAAATAATCAAAATGAAAGTCCTTTTATTTATAATTCACCACTTAGTTCTCATAAACCTTATCCTCATTTTATAAAGGAGAAAATTTAGACTCAGAGAAGTTTAGTGACTTGCCTAAGTTCACACAGCTGTGATGCAGAAGGGCCAGACCAAGAGTAAAAGCCATCTGACTTTGAGGGCGGGCCCCTTTGCATATACCGCCTACCTCTTAGGTGCCCAGGACCACAATCTTATCATAAACGGTCACAAACATTTGTCATCAGTGAAAGATAAATTTCCAATGGGGTGAAGTCAGATTCATAAAGAAATGGGAAGCCTCAAACTCTGAAAGCTTTGGTTCTTCAAATACATTCGAGAGTTTCCCACCAAACATAGGTTTACCTGAAAGTTAGATTAAAAAGTGAATGGAACGAGTATCCATTGTATGTTATATGAATATTATTCAATTTCCTTTTAAGCACACTTAAAAAAAAATCAGATTTATAGAGGTGTAATTTACATAAAATTCACCCATTTTAAGTGTACAGTTGGATGAGTTTGACAAATATCTTCCATTGTGAAAACAGCCCCACAGCTGGGGCTGGCCTGGTGGCGTAGTGGTTAAGTTCACACGCTCTGCTTTGGTGGCCCGGGGTTCAGGGGTTTAGATCCTGGGTGGGGACCTACACAGCGCTCATCAAGCCATGCTGTGGCGGCATCCCACATACAAAATAGAGGAAGACTAGCACAGATGTTAGCTCAGCGACAATCTTCCTCAAGCAAAAAGAAGAAGATTGGCAATGGATGTTAGCTCAGGGCCAATCTTCCTCACCAAAAAAATAAATAAATAAATAACAAAACCAGCTCCACAGTTATAATAAAAAATTTCTATCATCCTTCTATCATCTCTTGTGCCCCTTTGAAGTCCATCCCTTCCCCCGCCTCCTGGCAACCACAGATCTGCTGTCACTATAGTTTTGCCTTTTCAAGAATTTCATACAATGGAATCATACCATCCATAGGCTTTTCTGTCTGGCTTCTTTTACTTACTTTGAGCCCACTTTTAATTGTTTTCATTTATACGCTTAGAGTCCTCGGGGCACATGAACTAACTTTACTCTCCAAGTGGAGTCAGACAGTGCCATAATCCCTTCTGACTTATTATTGATGGGAAAATTCACTCAAAGATGTAGGCACCTCGGGCAAACCACTACTTTGAAATTTTTCCCCTGTGCATTGATGAGCTTTGACATCAGGCAGATTTATGGCTTAAACTGCAGCTTCTCCACTTTCCAGCCATGTGATCTTGAGCAGCTTTCGTTTCTCTGGGCCCTGGTGGTCTCACCTCTGAAGGGGGGATAGCCATGGTATATCTTCATAGGACTGTTTTGAGGACTAAGTGAGATTTTACGTATAAAGCACATAGCAGTGTCTGGCGTATCATAAGAATTAATGAGTATGATGATTCTTTAGGCCCGGCTGTCACATCTGCTTTCTGTCTAATGAGAGGCCCATGCTAGGGACTGACGAGGTGAGATGAAGGAAATTACCCATTTATGGTATTTCTCAATCCAAACTAAGTTGTAGATTTTTCCGTAACACTCATGAGCTTCATCTGATGGTGCTATTGAGACACCTGGCAACAACTTTGGTAAATATTTATAAATGTTAGCAAATAAATGTATTTGAAGAGGAATAGTTCCGAGTCCATGAAATACACCGAGTTAAGCACTAAAGAAAGAAGCAATCACCAGACTGTTTCCCAAACTTCGGGAATTCCTGATCCCTCGGTATTCTTCTCCTTTCATTCTTATGTAGAATATTTTCTTGGCAAACTGAAGGGTCTGGAACTAAGCAGCCCTTGAATGGATCAATCTTATTGCTTCAAGAGGTACATAAAAAACCGAACCAATTTCTAAAAAAGTCCTGTCTTTACTGCAAATCTATTTATGCCTTTTCACAATTGGATTTCAACGCCCCTCCTTGCATCTGTAAACTGGACTCAGGGCAGCTAGTGCAGGTGTGCAAATAGCAGTAAAGAGGACAGCAGCTGTGCTTCCCGTAAATGTTATCCAGGGAGGATCTTCGTCTTAAGTCACATTCTTCAAGGCGCATAGCCATGTGCAGCATTTTATTTTACCCTGATTTTGACTTCGTGTAATATGGTGCATCTCTACATGCAGAAACATGTTAGTGTTTTTATGTAATGATTACCTTCAACTGTTGAGAGATGGTGATGTCAAAAATCTGTTCTTGTGTTTGTGTGTGTCTATAGAGATTGACCGCGTCCTTCTTTACAGGCGAGCTCTGCCTCCTGTCTGGGTGGGATGCTGAGATGGATGAACTAGAATGCCTTTGCCACGCTTCCAATTTCCAAAGAAACCGATTAACCTTTGCTGTGATCTTGACCTTCATCAGAGCTTACAAATGCTAATCCTTGGTGCATCTTCCTTTGGTAAATGTAGCCCAAATCAATATCAGAAATAATAACAGTTTTTGAGGTATTTGGAGAAGTGGCAAATGGAAGAACAATGACCTTGTCCATTTTCTAGGTCATTTGTTGTTGTCAAGGACAGAGAGGTGAAGTCTGGACCTGCTCCTTAATAATAAAAACAGAGTCAGTCTGTGAGTTGAACAATGAGCTCCCAAAGGGCAGTGCATCCCCAGTTGCTAGCACAGTGCCTGGTCCATTGACTTAATAAGTATCTGCTCATTCAGTCAGCATTCACTAATATGTGGAATGATGAAATAATGATTAATCTACTGCTAGACTACAGTAAAAAGAATTATTTAAGAGAGCATTTGGTTCAGGTAAACCAAACTCCATTCTTTACTATAGAAGCATTTCACAGAAATCAAAAAACAAAAAACCCACACTCAGATTATTTTCTGGAAGCCTTGGTTCTTGAATTATTGGAGATGGTATATACTTTTGAGGGGAAGCAAGAAAGCAGGATAAGGGAACAGAAGGTGCCTGCTGAAGTCCCAAGGGATGAATGGGGTCCCCGGAGCTGTGGGGGCCGGCAGAGAATGCTGACAGTCTTGGGGTCCTGCGAGCTCTGGTGGGCAGTCCAGAAAGTCGGGATGGCCCTGGTGGTGCTGGTCAGCGAGTTCTGAGGCTGAGCTCATGGTGCACCACTATCCCCTCCTTCCACCCAAACCTGCCCGTGGACGTGGACAGATTTCCAGTCTCTGACATGTTTTACCAGTATTTCCAAATGCCTACACCTGCACTCTTAATTTCTTAGTGCACTTAGTCTTTTTCTACAGATGGACTCACTTGTAGGGGTTAAGTGTGTCCATGTACCACTTAAACCATCTGCTTGATGAGTCACCTTCAGGAAACACTGGCTTCCCCATCTACAACCTGAAACATACCCCCTTTGCTTAAACTGCTCTGTCTCCAAGCGGTAATATCACTGAGGCAGGATTTCTTTTTGAAAAGTGTGTGTGTGCGTGTGCATGTTGGGTATGTTCCGGTATGGAAATTGCCTAACACAATTACGGATTTTTTTTTAAAGATTCACAGCCTTCTGCTAAATTTAAAATACGGTAGCCCCCACGTTCTGCTCAACTCTGCAATGTCAGCCTTTGCTTTTGGTAGAGTTTATGATGCCTTCATTTTCTGTTCTCTCCAGGAAATTTGGGCTTAGATTTTATAAAGTAAATTAAAAAGAAAAACGTTTGACAAATCTCATAAAGACCGCTGAAACGTGAGAAGTGTTCTTTTTAATAACAAAATGGCAGTTGAGCGGCTAGTGTGGAGGAATAAGCAAGATTCTTGTCTTCTGCATCTGTCTCCCGCTCCCTTTTCCGTTTGGTTTTTTCCATGGTAGAAATCTCCTATTCTGCGAAGCTTCGGTAATGGGCCGGATTGATTGAGCAGAGCAGGAGCTGTTGTTGAAGTTGGGATCTCCAGGATCTTAGGGGCGTTTTCTTCAGACAGGAATCGCACAGGGATCTCGACTTTTCATCTGTGTTCTTTTGATTCAAAAGAGATTCTGTCTGAGTGTTGATCTTTCATGTTTAAGCTTTATGAAATCTGAATGACAAGTAGCAACACACAGAAGCTTTGACAATCCTGAATTCCCTCTTCTCTGATCCCACAGACTCGAGCTTTCAATTCTCATGAACAGAAGTTATTCTGGGCTCTAGTGCCACGCTACCGTGAAACCGGGACCATCCAAGGGCTTTAATTCTAAGGCACGTTTTCACACAGACTTGAAGTTTTGTATTTTCTGATTTTGTTCTGTACTAAAAAGGATCCTCCAGTCGTTGGATCCCTGGGCTCAGATTGATTAGCAATCCTTGACTTCAATTTCTTTAATTCAGTAGAGATTTATTAAACATCTGCTGTGCCCAGACACGGTGTTAGATGTTGGAGGTACAGCATCGTTCCTTCAAAGACCAGGTGGTGACGAGGTGGTCCCCCTGGACTTCTGCTACATTTCATTCGTTTAAGGCTCTTGTTTTCTTTGCGGGGTAAGGGACCACAGGTGACCCCACATAGATACTTCTGGCGGCCGATGCGCTATTTTCAACTCTGGCTCTGAAAATAACCCTGCTTATTAGTTGGCAGCTGGTGTTCCAAATCTTATGCCTATCTCAAGGGCTAAATGTGGAGTATACAACTTAGGTTGGAGTTTGTCTGTGAGCAATAGAAGAAATATCGTCTGCTTAGACAAAACAAATCTTTAATTCTCTCGCATAGGCTAGGATTGGTGTGGCAGTGCTGCTCCTCGAAGTCCTCAAGTCCACAGACTCCTTTTTGTTGCTCGCTGTAGCTGGCTTACATTCCCAAGATTACCTCACAGTCCAAAATGGCTGCTTCAGCTCCAGTCATCATATTTGCATTTCAGCTACCCCAAAAGGGACAAAGAAAGAAAGTCAAAAGATACACATCAGCCATTTTTATGCATTGTCTACTTATTTTCCCTGCCATGACCTCAATCTTTGCTACTTGTGAATGCACTTTTCTTCTATTATCAAAGAGTAATTCTCTGTCATTTCTCTAAAACACTTATGATAGTGGGTCATGCTCTTTGGTTCTAGAAGATCCCTGGCTGTGAAATGTGTTTATCCATCAAATAAAGAAAAAAATGTAACATAATGTTACTGATTTTTAAAATACTTCGAATGCATCTTTAAACGTGAACTAATACAATTAAAAGCAGATAAAGATAAATGCTATTATTTTTCTTCCAGCACATTAAAAAGTCTCTGAAATTACTGATAGTTATCTCCATATTAATGAAGGAGTTATTCGATAGCACCTACAGGCCGACCTGGTGTTTTCTTTTGTTAATGCTATATTTGATGCTGACCTCGTGTTGAAATGCTCGCTAAGCCACAGCCTAAGCACAGTATTGATTTCAGTTGGACCAGAAAGCATCCTTCGCGAGTGCCTTTGACAGCCCTGGGAACCATGCCGTTGGTTACTTTGGGCTGAATACAGGCCTCAGTTTACGCATCACCCATTTAAACCATCTTATTTATCGCGGGTAGAAAAGCCTTGCCCGTGCCGTTCTTCTAGCTGAGTGTCTAGGGCCTCATGTTTCCTGGAAGGTGCTGCCAGGCCACTTTGAAAGGCAGCAAAAAGCTTTTAGAAGGGAACCGAGCAGGGCATTGACCGCAGTATCATTTTCTTCTGAAGTCCTCGAAGCGTTTGCCAGTCTGCGTTGTCAGGAGACGGGAGGACCACAGGGTTTCTGATGGCCCCTGATGCAGACAGTCGTGATCTTCCTAAAGAGGCATCCTCGACAGCAGAAGCGTGCCAGAGATGCCGTAGAGAAAACAGAGTGGTCCATCACCGTGTCGTAGGGGAGAAGGACTCAGGAACCCAAAAGGACAAAAGCGATGGAAGAGAGCATCTGGGCCTCGAAGGTCGCCTTGGTGTGGCGGGCTCACCCTGAGCTGACGCTCCTTTATATCCCCACCCTTCACCCTCCCAACAAAGCAGGTAACTCCCATGTGAAATCCCCTCCAAGCTGTTTGTAGAAAGGGCTTTTACTCCAGGGCTTTTTCCTAAACCTGGAGGCCCTGATAATGCTGGGCTGTTGGTTTTGTTTTCTGGATCTTAGAGTCACAGTGAGGTTGGCGGGGTCCCGCAGGGGGCGTGTAAGAGCTCACAGGAGTGGATACTCTTTTCTGTGGGACTCGGGCCCTGTAGGCCCCGTTGTCATTTTCTTCACGAGGAACAGAATGTAATCTTTCTTACAGTCAGCTGGGGATACAAGCGGCTCTTGTTAGAAAGAGGATGACTGGAACACGGCATTTTCACTCAGATAAAGCAGTTAGTTTTAGCCAGGGAACTAGAGAAACACGTCGGCCTATTGTGTGTCGGAGCAGCGCGCTCCCCAGCGCTTATCTCAGTGTCAAATGACTTGCTTTGATAGCTGCCGTGGACCAGTCCACACCCCCTTGATCTGACTCATCTGGAGGGCAAAGAGAATTAACCGCAGGCATCTGAGAAGCGGGAGTTTCGCTTTTTTGGCGCTGGCTTGGTTTCATTCGAGTTCACTATGTTTGCAGATCACGGCTGCTCTTGTGAAAACGCATCCCCTTCTTCTTCCGGATTTCTACTTCCCAAGGATGCTGCGCGGGCTCGTGGCCCTAGCTTCTGACCCAAGGTGCTGGATTAGGGCTTGAGCAAAGACTGTGCCAACTGTGTGTCTGTCCCATTAGCCTTTCGAGTGTGTAATCAATCTCAAGGGCCTAAAAATACTCTCTTGATATTTTCAGTTCATTTCTCTTAATGCAGGTGCCAATTTTGCAGGTTGTGGCCCAGGCAGCCCGCTCCTTGCTCATCCTGTAGTTGAAAGGGCACTGGGTGGGGTGTGGAGGCCTGGCCGTTAGCCCTGACTCTCCTGAGTCTGTGTGAATGACAATAGGTAAGGCCTCTGCCCTGTGGAACCTTGGCTTTTGCAAAGTGGAAAGGACCACAGCTGCCCAATGCAGTGCCCAGAGTTGTTAGGGGCATGGCATGACGTAACTGATCTGACAGCACTTTTAAAACTGTTGAGAATTAAATAAAGGCAAAGTATTGACATCCCTCCCCTTGGCAATTTATGCCTCTTCAGAGTACAGGTGTGGGTCGAGAAAGGAATTGATCCACGTCAACCTAACTCTTTTAATCACTTTTTTTTAAGTTTAGAAATTTGCCCGGAAAGGAGGAGCTTAAGAAGAGTTCTCCAGTTATTGAGGAGTTCATTTAACCATTTTGTCTGTGTCCATCTCTACTTTAAATTGCTGCGACACTGCGCGTTATCGTTAGTAATTCCGTTGAGGTGCTGGTAAGAACACTGAGTTGTCACCCATGCTGCGTCGGCGCCTGAGTTGGCCACAGATGGCAGGTGGTTGAGGTGTTCGGCATGACTCAGTGTTGGGCCCAGGGGCTTCGTGAGTTTGGTTCCTAGAGCTCAGGGGCAGGAATATTAGTCGGTGCCATAAAATCTGTTTTGTGGATTGGGTTGGTCAAGGTCGTCGTCACCGGAATATGAAATTGGCAATCGGCTCTAAGAATTCTGGGGGTGAACTAGCCTATAATGTTTCCAAATGGGCAAGAAAGCCTGCGCTCTTCTCCTTTTTGCCTTTGTCAGCGAGTAAGAATACATGGAAATTCAATAAAGATCTTACAATATTCGCTGAAATCTTTACCAATCACTTCAATGCTGTTTCCTTGCTTTTTTCATAAACTTGGAATTATGGAAATACGATTTTTTTTGTCAACTTCTAGTAGGTGATATTCATGTCAAAGAAGATGCCTGCAACTGAATTGCCCTTGGCACTGGGATCTTTTTGGGATCCAACTTGTAGATTCTGTATAGACTCTGTGTTCTTGGTTTTGTTATTCCGAGGGGGTCTCATCCAGTGGACACTGCTCGGCCCCTCCTGCTGCCCCCAAGAGGATGCCCCATTGAGAGAGGGTCCCCCAGCTTCCACCGCCATGCTGAGCTTTCATAGTTGTGGGCCTGGGGTTTTCTCTGTCTAAAGAAGAGCAAATTTGGACAAATTAAAACACATGACCGACGAAACCAACTCACAAGACACTTATGAGTACATCTGGCTTTGCAGGAAAGATGAATTCACAGCTGGTGTCTGACCCCAACCCCGCCCCCCATCACTTGAGGCTGTTTTTCCTCTTTCTGCAGTCAGTATATACGAGACTCTGGTTGTTGACATTTATTTAGCTTTAAGCCTGGAGGAGTGTTTTCGTGGGGGGAGAGACGGAGGGAGGACTATTCTGGGTAATTTTATGTGACTGCTAACAAAAGTCTTTTTTCCTCTTCATAGTTCCCATGGTGATTTTTTTCATCCGGCGTGGCATTGATCTTGCGAGTTTTAATTAGATTCTAATAGTCCTGAGGAGCAGACAGTGTTGTGATTCATTGTATCTCCTTTTAGTTAATGTTTGTTGATGATTAGACAACATAAAATGGCGGAAAGCCTGTTGATATCTCTTACATGGCTTGATACCATAACAGGAATCTAAGGGTGCCATGAAAGGAAAAAAAAAAACGCAGAGTAAATGATTTTGCTTTTGTTCCTCTTGAAAATGTCAGATCAAAATTCCTTTGAGATTACCTAGTAAAATTCTAGTTTTTAGAATTCGCAACAGTGGATAGACCACGGGGAGGCTGGGGGCGGCCAGGTGACTGCAGAGGGTCAAGAATCCAGGGTCATCTGTGATAATAAGTGGCATATACCTTATGAGTATATGTGTGTTATTATGTTTTTCCAAGTGCATGTAGCTCCTGTTGTTGCTACTCAAACATAAATTCAAAAGCATTACTAAATTCACAATGGCCTTCTCTAGTTACATATTTTCTCGATAATCGAAAGAGGTAAAATACAGCTACTACTGTATGAGGATGCACATAATTTTTTAACATGAAAAAATAGCCCCTATCCTTGAAATGGTCAGGAAGACTCTTTTGAACTATTTATCAGAGTAGTGTTGACCCATATGTAAACCTAGAGGTAAGTGGGATAAAGGTATCTCTCCAAAGGTGTCTGTGGAAGAACTTTCTGGAAAACAAATTGTTGACTTTCGTTATAATGTAGAACATGTGCCCTATTGCTCCCGCTGTTTCTGTCTAAATGACAGAACTCCAAATTACGGTGCGAAGCCTTATAAGCAGAGTAAGTTAGTCTCTCCTTGGCTTCCCCCTACAGCCCCTTCCCTACCAGCCTTTAAGCTTCTCCCAAGTGTCAGGAGGGAGATGAATTCCTTGTTTCTCTGGTGGTGGCTGGAAGTTTGGAACTTGGTTGGAGGGGTGATATGAGTTAGAGAACATGCGCGTTCCATTCTGCAATAGTGGAGCTTGACAAGCTTTTACTGCGTCTCGGCATCACTCACTGTTGAGTGCTGCCCATCAGCTATGTGGGAAGGATTGGGGTTTCTGGGGAGCAACTGGAGGCAACTGGACAGAGCCTCTGGACTGGATCTCCAGAATGAGCAAGCCTGGAGAACTGGCCTGTGCGTCCCTCAATGGGGTGCAGGGGTGGCTAGGAGAGGGGCCCAGTTAATGGGCTAGGCCTCCACTTCATTCTTCTGAATTGATCCATCAACATAGAACTGTGATGTCTTTGAAAGAAATGTCTTCCTGTGTCTGGTTTTCCAGAGATCACTGTTGATACTCACACAGCAATTCTTGGATTCCTACGTGGAGTTTTGAAGAAGCATGCATTTGAGGAATTAAAAAGTCAACTCTCTAAATTGGAAAAGGATCATTTAGATGTCATCTACTCCAATTTCCCACCCTGCGCAGGAATCCTTCTATAGAAAAGCTTCCTAGAAGTCTGGAATGTGTGTCATTGTAATCAAGATTTCCTGTCTTGCTTGCACACTTGAGTTATACGGAGGCAGAAAAGAACGTGACTAAAATGGGCCTGTGTGTGACTGTGTTCCACTTCCTTTCCCTGGGGATGCTTTAGAAAAACAAATGAAGAGGGGTTTCAAAGGAGAATGGCAGACGTGCACACTGCAGCCCGGAGAACTGGCCATGTGCCTTCTGACCAATGGTCTTCTGGTCAGTACTGCTAGCAGAAGTTGATGACAACAGGAGGTAAGTAAATAATTCTTGTATCTATTTTTTCCTGTTTGGGCCAATCAATAAAATGTGCATGTGGTCCAGAGGCTCCTCTTCCTGTTGGCCACAGTGATTGGCTTAGCAAGAAGCGAAGTAGGGCCTGGATAAAACGCACATGGTTTGTCGTGGAGAATCTGATGTCATTGCTGTGCACTTCTGTTTTGGAGTCTGAAATAACACACGCATTCTGGGGGCCTGGGAAATTCCCAGGTGGCCTCCGCCGTAAACACTATCTCGCTGAATCTTAGTGCACTGTGGCAAGGGTTCCTGGCTTTGAGTGACGGAAGGGAAAAGGGTCTCTATGGGGCAGGATGCCTTTAAAAGGCAGTCCACTGTGGGCGGGGGCTCCAGGGCCTCTGTGAATACATTTGATGTACATTTCTCTTCCTCTTTGTTGAATAATGGCTGTTACTAAAAATAGCTTTAAAAGGGACATCAGGACACAGCTGGAGCGAGACGTAGGAGTCGGGCAGATCGCTGCGGGGTTCAGAACTTTGCCTTCCTGAAGTCACTGTGTGTGCGGTTTGTTACCAGCCTGAGCCCCATTGCTCACGTCATTCCCAAAGGCAAAGACATTGGGATTGGTAAAAAGTATGCTCCTTAGTCATGCCTCCTAGTTATTCTGGAATAGCAGCTATAGTTTGGGTGAGGGTCCTTAAATTAGGGTCCCCTGATAGACGCATTCTCCTTCTGGAAATGAAATAAGAATACAAGGGTATCTGTTGTAGTTTGGGAGTGTGTGTACCAATGGGGGTGCTTATCCGAGGCCTAAGGGTGGGGCAGGGCGATGCTCACCACGGCTGGACACGTTCCCCCCTGCGAAAGGAGGGCAGAGGCAGAAGGCCAGAGAGGGACGGTGTTGGGTGGGGCAAGCAGGTATGTGGCCAGCCACATAGTGACACTCTCTTCCACCCTGTGAAGAGGACACTGGGAAGTTCAGTCCCAGCACTTTCCAGCCAGCCTCTTTGTGCATGGCCATAGTCAGGGCTTCCAGAGTTAGCAATTTATTACTCTTGGAAGCATCTCATGGGGGCACCTAGCCCCTGCCAGAGGAAGAGGGGTTCTGGGTCTTTAGATCCTCATATATTAAGAGTCTGCCACTAGAGGCTGGCCTGGTGGCGTAGTGGTTAAGTTTCCGCCCTCTGCTTCAGTGGCCCGGGGTTTGCAAGCCTGGATCCTGGGTGCAGATCTAGAACCACTTGTCAAACCATGCTGTGGCAGGTGTCCTACATATAAAGTAGAGGAAGATGGGCACGGATGTTAGTCAGGGCCAGTCTTCCTCAGCAAAAAGAGGAGGACTGGTGGCAAATATTAGCTTGGGGCTAATCTTCCTCAAAAAAAAAAAAATAGAGTCTGCTACTAATTTAGGATTATTTTCATGCTTTAGAAAAAATATTAAAAAGCGCTGTTTGGTTGGATCTTGGTCCAGCATGTGACATGGCACCAAGCGATGCCACGTGGTAGGCATTGAGCAGCCTCAATTCCCTTCATACAACTCCCACATTCGTCACGGCACTGCTCCCAATAGCCAAGATATGGAAACAACCTAAATGTCCATTGATGGATGGATGAATTAAAAAAATGTGGTACGTACATCCCATGGAATATTAGTTGGCCTTAAAAAAGAAGGAAATGCTGCCATATGCAACAGCATGGATGCAGCTGGAGAACATTATGCTAAGTGAATGTCAGCCACAGAAGGACAAACACTGTATATCTATCACTTATATGAGGAACCTAAAATAGTCAGACGCAGAGAAGCAGAGAGGAGAATGGTGGTTGCCAGGGGCTGGCGGGAGGGAAACGGGGAGTTGCTGTTCACTGGGTATAAAGTTTCAGTTATGTGAATGAATAAATTCTAGAGCGCCGTGTACAACATTGTGCCTGTAGTTGCCAATACTGTATTGTACACTTAAAAATTTGTTGAGAAGATATCTCACGTTGTGTTCTTACCATAACTAAAAAACAAAGTTAGAGCCAAATTAAAAAAAAAAAATGCAACTCACTATAGATCCCTGACTTTAAATCTCTGAGCCGACCTATGGTTTCTGCCTCTTCAATCTGTCGTGTGGTAAGGTTCACGGTTTTTCTACCACCATGTAAAGTCAGCTCTTCCTCCCATTTTTCTTAAATTTACCTCCTTTGGTTCAAAGTGGTCTCCTTGGCTCCGTGATGTCAGAGCTGCTGGGCACGCCTCGTGCACCCTTCCTCCGCTGTTCCTAGTATATTTCCTAGTGGTGTTCTCTTCGCTTTTCCGCAAAAGGATCTCTGATGCCGCGTGTACGGTTGCGAATCCTTTGTGAACTTCAATAGCAAAATTACCTCAAAGGCTCTGACTTGCAAGAAAGACTCTATTTTTCTTTCTCTTTGTTGTTGCTGCGCTGTCTTCTACCACATCGGGAACGAAAGCTGCACAGTCTCTTCTCAGAATCTTTATCAACAAGGCACAGATTCCCAGGGCTTTTTTCTTTTTTTTCCGTAAATGTCTGGCCCTTTTTGGTTGGGGAAAGAAGTTTTGTTTTCTCTGGCTTCTGAAGATCTTATCGAGAGAGAACTTCTCTGGAGGATTAAGCATAGCCTTGTTTTGCCGTGCATTATAAATCTCAGAAACAAAAATTATTGTGTTTATAAGTCTCCCTGTAGATTTATGGTCTGCTCTCCAAAGCTGCCCCTCACACAGTGGCAGAAGACGACGAGGCGCCAGGTTTAAAGTGCCTGGCCCAGAGCCCGCCAGCCCTGCCCTGCTTTCTCAGGGTGTCCCTCCTCCCTGTCATGCAGATTGGAGCTGAAGTCATTTACCGTGAGCTGTTAGATGAATACTGTACAGTACAGATTTGGTTAGTGTCGTTTAGTTGTTTACCTGTGACCCTCACACAATGACTAAGAAGAAAATGGTCCCATTTCATCACTATTGAAATTTCCTGAAAGCCGTAAATACAAACGCTGCTGGATAGCCATATCTTTTCCAGAAGGATTCTCGTGTCCGCTGAGTTCAAGTGGGTAGATGCACATTATAGGCTAGAACGTTTCTTAGTTGTTAGATATGCCAACACGTACTAGAGCATGTGAGAGAGCTGGAAACGAGACCCTTTGGTGGGAAGTGCTTAGTTTGGAAACTGGATACTTGAGAAAATAAGAAGTGTCACACGCTGCTGTTTCTGGTATCTCTCTGGTGTTTGGAATTTGGCCTAAGTAGGGATGTTGACAATTGAAAATTATTTCTCGCATCCACAGCCTTGCACTTAAATATTGATAGCAATGTTTATAGCTGTGCATTGATAGCCGTGTTTTTTTGTTTTGTTTTGTTTGTTTGTTTTTGGTAAGGAAGATTGGCCCTGAGCTAACATCCATTGCCAATCCTCCTCCTTTTGCTTGAGCAAGATTGTCCCTGAGCCAAGATCTGTGTCAGTCTCCCTCTATTTTGTATGTGGTATGCTGCCACAGCGTGGCTTGATGAGCAGTGTGTAGGTCTGCACCCGGTATCTGAACCCACGAACCCTGGGCCGCCAGAGCAGAGCGCACAAACTCAACTACTACACCACTGGGCCGGCCCCTTGATAGCAATGTTTTACTGAACTCCATCCAGCCCCTCAACACCTCACCAGAAGAAACAGTTACTGAGTCTAGAGGGAGAATCATCCAAAAAGAAAATAATCCAGTGGCTCCATCCAGTATTCCCACTCAAAGAAGGCCCTTCCAGGTGAAGATGGCCATAGTGAATTGATGCACTGCTAGATGGGCAGTAGTTCTCAGGGCCAGCAGACATTGCTGAAGCTTTGTCCCGCTCCCCACCCCCCACAGCCTCTATGGTCAGGTCTAAAAGATCACACTAATGATAAAACTTTCAAACATCGTAGTAAGCAAAGATAAAAGAATAAGCAGTCGTAGAAATTCAGTCCATGCTTAAATATTTCATGGTTACAGCCACAAGCATATGTGAAAAATCCTTGTCTAACCTGGAAGTTCTGAAGTTTCTAGAGATTGATCAGAATCGCTCCCTGCTCCTGAGAAGACTACAACCTGAAATATTCAGTTCGTGTGTCTGTTTTATCACATGTGCTTTCATAACTGTCTTCTTAATTATATATGCTGGATAATTCCTTTTGCCTTTGAAAGAATTCATTTCTTTACCTGTTTCTGCGTAGAGTTCGTTCAGACCAGGAGTTGTTAGATCGTTCTTCTGAATAGATATGTCTCTTCTTAGTTTTGTACATAGTGGGTGTTCAATAAATACTATTGACTGATTTGATGATTAATTCTACCCTTCAAATTCTTCTGTAACTTATGAAGTAGGTTTTAAGGTGAAAGATTTGTCCAAATTGAATAATTTCTTCCTCTTACTGCAAATGAAGATTTATGAAAAATAATCACATTCTCTTTTCCTGCCTATTCCAATTATCTATTATTGATTAATAAGTCACCCGAAAACTTAGTGGCTCAAAACAAGTTTTGTCATACTATCTCATTTGGGTATGACTGTCTCTTTGGGTTGACCAGGTTCGGCTGGCCAGTTTGGGTTAGGATGGTTCATACAGTTTTGGTCTGATATCGACTGGGCTGGAAGCCCATGGCTGCTTCCTACATGTATGTGACTCCCGTGTGGATATGACCGGAACATAGGGAGGCTGGTAGGCATCTCTCTCCAGGTGTCTAGCTTCGACTCCCTCATGGCTTGGTGGTCTTGGGGAGTCAGACTCCAGAGGCAGCATTCCAAGAAACCAAGGCTGAAGCTGTAAGACTTCTTATGAGCCAGCCTTGGACATCCAGGAACAACACATCTGTCACATTTTCTTGGTCAACCAAGTCACTAAGACCGGCCCAAATTCAAGGGGAGGGCAATTAGCTTTTATTTCCCAATGGCAGGAGCAACAAAGAGTGTGCTGCCATCTTTAATCTACCACAAGATATATTAAAAAGTGGCTTCTAAAAAAAATTTTAATGATTACTTATTGGGTTGGACCAATTAACGAAGAAAGACATTGTTTTAGAAAAGCACAAACAATTTTGGTCCTTCCATTATGTCTTTAAGTTTTAGATTATGGTGGTTTCAGATTATATCTAACTTGTCATAAGCCAAGTCGAGCATATTTAGATGCCTACTTTGAAACTAATACCACGAGATCAATTTTGAAGTCCTGACTCACTGTTATTTGTGAGAGCGTTTCTGAGAAATGTCTCCTCAAGAACAGAACTGCTGGGGGTGCAGAAAGTCACAACGAATGCAATGTCCAAGCCCATTGAAACAGTGACCACCCTCATAACAACACATCTTCCCCAGGAACTATGAACATTGTGAGATGAAATAAAACAGGCCCTTCTTTCCGGGAGGAACTGCTTTGAACCATGACATGCAGGTAGTGTCATTCTATTTAGCAACAGAGGATAAGAAAAATAGAAATCTCCCAAGGTCGGCCTTCCATGAGGCCCTTGTTAACCTGTAACCTACTAAGATATTCCATCCCTGAGGACAGGTTGGCCTCTGTGCCTCGGTCTTTCTCCAGAAGTCTGAACTTGGGCGTTTAGGCTTGTTCTGCCCTGGCTCTGGGGGCACTCACACCTCTCTTAGGGAGAACTGGGGAGGGTCCTTTGCAGCCTTCTGGGCCGTTGGCTCCCATCTACCTGTGCGAAGGTGTCTGTCAGCAATACTGGTTCCCCTGGCAGCTCAGGGCCTCCGTGTGCCACACTCTTGGGACAGCTCGGTGCATACCGTGTAGTGCCGTCTGCTCCATAATAGCATGGAAAGAAAGAGAACCCATTCCTTGAGGCCCCGTCATCCATCGCTGCTGTGTCCACCAGCTGAGACTGTGCCTGGCACACAGTAGGCATTCAGGCAATATTTGTTGACTCAATGGTAAAAGGCAGAAGTCATATCCTTGGTGGATTTTTTTTTTCTTTTTGCTGAGGAAGATTCGCCCTGAGCTAACATCTGTTGCCAGTCTTCCTCTATTTTGTATGTGGGTTCCTGCCACAGTGTGGCTGATGAGTTGTGTGTAGGTCCACACCTGGGATATGAACCCATGAACCCCAGGCTGCTGAAGCAGAATGCACCAAACTTAACCACTAGGCCATGGGGCCAGCCCCATGTTTTTGAAAAAAATTGGATTAGTTATAAAAACAAAAATAGGAAAATTTCAACTAAAACTTGAGCATTTTATCTTTTCCTGAAAAATATGAAAACCTGGCACACTGGGCTTGAGGAGCAATAATCAGTGGGAGCTGTGTGGTGGCTGCCCTCTCTGGATTGGCTGGTGTTCTAGGTGGCCAAAGGCCCCCACCGCCTGCCTATCACTTTACACCCAACCTCATCCCTTTTTGAGTTTGCAAACTCCATGAGGCATATTCCCATCTCTGGTTTGGAAACATCCTTAGAATGTTTCCATTTATTTTAGAGGATGTCATAAAATTCTTGCACCTGAAGATATATTCTTTTAAAATAATGGCCTTATTGAGATATAATCCATTTACCATAAGAGTTACCCATTTAAGGCATGAAATTCAGTGGCTTTTAGCATATTCAGAAGTGTATGGCCATCACCACTATCTAATTTTAGCATATTTCACCACCCCAAGAAGAAACCCTATATCCATCAGCAGTCACTCCCCGTATCCTACCCCCTCCAGTCTTAGGAAACCACTAATCTGCTTTCTGTCTCTGTAGATTTGCCTCTTCTGGACATTTTGTATAAATGAGATTGTATGATATGTGACCCTTTGTGTCTGACTTATCTTGTTTAGCATAATGTTTTAAAGATTCATCCATGTTGTAGCATGTATCAGTGTTTCATTCTTTTTGATGACTGAGTAATATTCCACTGTGTGGACATACCGTATTATGTTTATCCATTCATCAGTTGATGGACATTTGGGTTGTTTCCGCTTTTTGGCTATTATGAATAATGTCTGGAAGGCTCGTCCAGTGGTGTAGTGGTTAAGTTTGTGCGTTCTGCTTCGGCAGCCCAGGGTTCACCAGTTCAGATCCTTGGCACGGACCTACACACCACTCATCAAGCCATGCTGTGGTGGCATCCCACATAGAACAACCACATACAACTAGGATATACAATGATGTACTGGGGCTTTGGGGAGAAAAAAGAAAAAGAGGAAGATTGGCAACAGATGTTAGCTCAGGGCCAATCTTCCTCACCAGAAAGCATACGTTTTAAAAAAAATAATGCCTGGAAGATTGTCAATCCTATTTAATAGCTGTATGCTACACAGCACTTCAAGGAAGGGAGGAGGGACCGACCCGGTGGCACAGCAGTGAAGTTCACATGTTCCGCTTCTTGGCGGCCTGGGGTTCGCCAGTTCAGATCCCGGGTGTGGACATGGCACCGCTTGGCACGCCATGCTGTGGTAGGCGTCCCACATATAAAGTAGAGGAAGATGGGCACAGATGTTAGCTCAGGGCCAGCCTTCCTCAGCAAAAAGATGATGATTGGCAGTAGTGAGCTCACTCAAAGAAGAAAAAAAAGAATTAAAAAAAAAGAAGGGAGGAAAAACTTCACATCAGAAAAGCAAGGACAGGTTATCAACATTCCCAAAAGTTTGGGAAATCACTCTGGTAAGGAAAACTATACTAGAAGCTAACAACTCCTGAGTTACAGAGAGCAAAGGGCAGCACGAGGGCAGGTATCGGGGTGAAGGAGAGGCAAGGGGCGGGCAGAGATGACTTTGTGGAATAGTGCACGGGGCACTTGGTGGGAATGGGGCCTGAGGCAAGGCTCAGCTTGCAGCAGCTCCTCTGAGTCATCTAGGAAATCGGAACTCCCAGTGGCTGATCGAGCGCCTCTGGGCGCTGGACACTGAGGCCGCAGGGACGGCAGCCACACATTCTTAAAAGACCATTCATTGCGGTGCTTTAACTCTCTTCGGGGGGCACGGGGCTGCCAGTGGAAAGGGCTTGCACGAACAGCACAAGCCTTGCGCCCGAGTGCCGTGTCCGTGCATCAGCTCTCAAGGGCCTGATGAAGTTAGGCTGCCTGCCCGGTTAGGAAGAGGGTTTGTCTCAAGGATTGTGAGCCACGGGGCATTTCTGTGGCTGCAACAGCAAATAATGCATCCCTGCAAACAGTTATCTTGATAGCAGGAAGCTCCCCTTACCTCTGTCGCCCCGAGAGACAAAGTATGTTTTTAGGATGACTGTCTATGTTTAAGACGAAGCGGATAGAAGGCCTTCTCTTTCGTGACGTCATTTTGCTAAGCCAGGGGAGAATTTCGCCGATTTTCCTGTTCGATGGAGAGAAGGAGCCTGGCAGGATACTTACTTTATACTAAAGACAATAGGCGCAATTTATTGAGGATCTATTATGTGCTGAGCACATTCTTACTCTTTTGATTAGCCCTGCATCCTATGAGGTCGATATTTTTATTCCCATTTAATGGATGAGAAATTTGAGACTCAGATACGTGAGAGGACCCAACGCCATTCAATTGATGAGTGGCAGACCTTGTATCTGAGCCCTGGATGAAGGCTCGAAACCCCAGGTCTCTGTTCCCCTCAGCCCATCTTTCTAGGAGGTGATATATCTGGGAGAGAAGAGATCTTAACATAAATGACAGAATCACGTATTTTGGGGGCAGGATGGCCGAAGGCACCGTTGTTTGGTACGTGAGCCTGGCAACACGGTCTAGCCTCCAGTGGCTGGGGTCAACCGGCAGCTCCCACGTGCCCAGCACTCTCTACTCTGGAGCTCCCTGGGCCTGTCCTCTCTCTGGCCAGCACTCAGGGCTGTAAACCTACCTTCATCCTGCCCCCCAGGACAGTCCACCAGAGCGTTGCCCTCCCAGTGCGAAGGACTGGGGTTGCACGCCGTGTTACCGTCCACAGGCCTTCACCCAAATGAGTGTCCTTCCCAGCAGGTGTTTCGGGCTGTGGTCCCGGGAAGCTGCGCCCTGCTACAACCACCTTCTGAAGGAAGCTAACTATGTTAGGAGAAGCGTGCATGGCAGTCATTTTGGAAGTGGAAAGACATCATCTCAGGCAGGAGAGGCCAGGTTATCGGTGCTAACAGACAACTTCAAAATCTTAGTGACTTAGGACAACAAAAGTGTATTTCCTGCTCAAGCTACGTGACTCCTGCAGGTCAGCTGGGGATTCTGCTTGAAGCTCCTCATCCTGGGACCCAGGCTGATGCAGCAACCTCACATATTGACGGCCATCGTGGCAGAGGGAGGAAGGGTTCTGGAGGATCTCACACCAGCCATTAGATGCTCTGGCCTGGAAGTGACACACACATTACGGCAACTCACAACTCGTTGGCCACAACTAGCTGTGTGGCTCCACCCAACCACAGGGCCTGGAGGTACAGTCCACCCAGGTGCCTGGAAGAGGCGGAGAGCCAGATACGTTTGGCGAGCAGCTCTGATGTCTACCACAGGCATCTTACAGTACCCCTCCCGCCTCCCCTCTCCCTCTCTTCTACTCTCTCTCACTGTGAATTACGACAGGGCTGGGTCTCAGTCAGAGCGACCCAGACCCCCACTCACCAGCTGTGTGAGCTTGGGCATGTCACCTGTGCAAAATGGAGACTAGTATTGCTTTGAAGTGGTTGTTATGAAGATTACACGTGCCTTGCACAGTAGATGCTCAGTAAACGACAACTTGTGAAGCACTAACTTAGGAAAAGTTAGAGTTTCTCCACAGCCCCAAAATGTCCAGTATTCCATCATCTTTTAATTCTATTTTCCCTAGACAAGCCAAGGTCTGGGGTTCTATTCTAAAGGCAGGAAATAAATACATTTTAAAATGGTGTTATTCATGCATGTGAAAAACTGGAAGGAACCCAAATTAAATGTCTAACCACAGGAGAATGATTAAGTAAATAATGATATGTTGACTTTGTGAAATGTCATATAGCCATAAAAATGGATACATTCACTTTATGAAATGTTATATAGCTGTAAAAATAACAAGGAAGGTTATATAACAACATGCCAATGCTCACCATAGTATATTAATTGAAAACAGGTTACAAAGTTGTAGATATTCATTGACCACAAGTTCAAGTATGTGCAGATGGAAAAAAACTGGAAATGAAGATACCAAAAGATGACAGTTGTATTAGAGTTGTAGAATTATGAGTGTTCTTCAATGTTACTTATATGGTTTTAAAAACTTCAGAAAAATATCCTAAATGCATTCATTTATTGATGCACTGAGAAACCATTAAGAAATTTTAAAGTTAGATACCTTAATACCTCAGCATATGTAGATAAAAATACCTCCAGTTTATGAACCCAGCAAAAGAAACTGGGCCAGAGATAAAATAAAACGTTTTTAAAAAGCAAAAGTAGGGGACTGGCCTGGTGGCATGGTGGTTAAGTTCACCTGCTCCGCATGAGGAGCCTGGGGTTCACAGGTTCAGATCCCAGGTGCAAATCTAGCACCGATCGTCGAGCCATGCTGTGGCGACATCCCACATAAAATAGAGGAAAATTGTCACAGATGTTAGCTCAGGGCCAATCTTCCTCACACACACACAAAAAAAATTAAAAAAAGCAAAAATAATGGAACATCATCTTTGGGCAGTAAAGTGTATGCACACACGTATTATGACAACTTCCAAATGTGAGTAGGGCTGAGAAAGTTTTGCAGCCTGAAAAATTCTTTAGGAGTAGAAAGCTCTTCAGACCTGGAGCTGGTTCTGCAGTCGATTGCTCGCTTTTGTTGGTTACTGGGAGTTGCCATTTCAGTCTCCCCCAGAGATGAGAAGGCCTTGTGTATGGGAAATAGGTGTTTTTTGTTTCTGTAATTCTCAGGTCTGTTCCAGCCCCTGACTTGGAGTAGCTCTGTGATCTTCAAAATCTCCGTTGGCCTGATTCAAACCTCAGTTCCTGCGTCCCTACCCCCATGCTTTTGATTCAGAAGGTCTGGAGTGGGGTCCAGGAGTCTGCCTTTATGCTTTCCGTGGGGCTTCTGATGGAGGTGTGTGAGGAGGCACTTTCCACCCACAGGAAGGCCTCCAGGATGTGTTTATAAGATGAAGAAACTAACAAGACTCTACTTTGAATGCGGACTGCCCGTCTGTAATTCTCGCGTTTCCTGGTGATTTCTGGGTCCGCTGGACTCCTGGCCCCCAACCCTGCCTCTCCTGTAGACACCCCCCACTCCCTCCAGACCCTCCTGCTTCTCCCCTGGGACTCCCCAGAAGTGGGATTTCCCTTGCACAACTGGCCTCAGCAGGGGGATTCCTGCGTATGTTCGGAAGCGGGCTTGCGTTGGTTCATGCCGTCTTATTCAAGAAGGAAAAGATTATCACAGGAGGGAGATATCTAAAATTAAGAGTTTGAGGGCTCAAAATAGCTGGGAAAATGGCTGCTTTTGTGCAGAAGACTGGGCCTGTTTTGCTGAGCATAGTGGTTATAAAGCTCCCATGGAGAGAAGACAAGTCTTGGAAGCCCGAGAAGAGGGAACGAAACAAAGGCTTAATCGTTTCAGTCTTTGAAAATGCCCCCTCTGAGCTAGCGCTGCTGACGTTTTGTGGCGGGATACAGGAGAGCTATCTTGAGGATGCTCGAAGAGACCCTCTGTGTCTGTTCCCTCATCTGTAAAATGGGCATTATAGAGCAGCCTCCCAAATAGATCAAAGGAAATGCTGTGGGTAGAGTGCTCCGCATGGTGCTATGATTTTTCTGATTAGAGAATGCATATGGCATTCCTGCAGGTGGCTGCAGGGAAGAGCACTTCTGTCACTGCCCTGCTCACTCTGCCACCAGCGAAGGGGGCCGCCGGTCAGGACAGCTCCTGTCTGCAGCCGGGGTGAGGGACCTGCAGAGGTGCTGGTTTCTCATGTGCTGCAGCCCCAGCTCTCTGACTAGTGGTGGCCGAGTGTGGCTACAGGATCCAGCTGTAAGACAGACGTGTTCCATCAGCCTAGGAGGAGACCTGGGGAAGTCAATACAGGTCCTCGAAACCCTAAACTTACAACGAGGCATGGAGAGCATCCCATCCATATGGGGCTCACCCAGTGATAAGTGTTTATTAAATGAGTGCATGTGTCTGCGAGTCCTGCCTTGACCTCAGACTATACTGCCTGACCTAGCAAATAAGTGGAGGGGAGGCTTGCTTCTGGGAGTAGAAAGCACAATTTTAGTGCCAGCATCCACATTTACTATGTGAATTTTTTTAAACATCAGTCTAGAGGTGGTTGCCTCCTTTTGTTATTCCTGCCTCTTAGCTAGATGATACTTTTCTATGAAAGGCAATTGGAAACATCTTCTAGAAGTAGCATATTTCACAAACATTACAGAAAAGTGGTGCAGGGTCTAATTGGAGAAGCAATTACGTGGTCCTTACAGGTGTTTACAAAGGGCGGCTTTGCTCTTAGGAACTTTTCAAGTGCTCCAGCATTTATTGAACCAGGTACAGACAAAGCAGGTGCCAAGTCTATACCTGACAGCGTTAATTGGAGGTACTGTGCTGGGCCCTCGCGCACTGTGTCACTTTTCTCATTTAAATTAATATTTTGAAGGCACTTTGCTCTGAAAAGCAAAGATAGAAAGATAATTGGTGCTTTTGAAAATCTATGACTCATTTTGAGTTGTATTCACTTTTGATTTTTGAATGTATTCCTTTGAATGCATTAATGTAGAAAGTCCCCACAAACTATTTGTGTTTTGTTTTCCTTGGCCTATATTTCCAAGGCCAAGGGAAAGTTTCTTATATTTTTTTCAATACATATGTTTTTTTCTTTTAAACTTATCCTTATATAAGAAAAAACTTATTTGGCTAAATGGTCTTTATTAGGCAGACATTGGCAAAGATGGATTACAATAAAAATAAAATTCCAAATAATTATTTGACAATCGATTTCAGGCTTATATACAACCATGGCACAGCTCCGGGTCACAAAACTGTGATGTTTGTTTATACCTAACAAATTGTAACACAGTCTTTTGCCTCTAGGATCTTTGTCATTTATTAATGCTGCTGGAACAAAAAAGTAAGAAAGGCTTTTCCCACTCTTTTCATTAACATTTGAGGAGTTTTATCATATTGTAGGAACGATGTTAACTTTCTTTTGACATATGCAAACTAATTAGCACTTTCCCATTGCGTTTAGTGCTGTGATTTTCATCCTAGTAGACTTTAATTAAATACTCTTTGCTGTTCAGTTAATCTATCTGTCTATTTAAATCAATCTGACTGTAACACAGAGCTTCTAGGTAATTAAAACAGTGCAGTGCCACGTCCCGGATTAATGAGGAGGTCCTAATTTAAGAGATCATCGGAGAACTTTGCGTTAACCACGTGCTCAGGGGTTTGCAATATGTTCAGTCCTCAGTAATCTCTAGTTGGAAGCAATCATGATTAAGAAAAGTCGGGCAATTATAGAGTTTTGTATTATTAGGTATTATTTGATAGCGTAGATATAAGTTATGAAGCCAAGTAAGAAGAGGAACACTCGTAAAACCCACCATCTAATCTAAGAACTAGAATGTTCCCGACACTGCTGTGTTCTCATGCAACAATCTCATCTTTTACCTTTGCCCAGAGTTAACCACCATACTGATTTTATATATATATATTTTAAAAATAAGGTAATTATAGTTTCAGATTTGAGGTTTCCATTTTCACATTTCATTCTCCTTACTTCCTCATCAGTTTGCTGAAAGTGACTTTCCATGATACACGCTTTGATCGGACTGGTTTTTACTAGCCTTGGGCTCACACAAGACAGCCAAAGAGTGGTACCTTGACTGTTCCAGAGAGGGCCACAAGGGCACCGTTGGTCCAGATGGTGGTGATGGTCCTGCTGACTGAAGTGCGCTGTTAGTAACTCTCTGAGCATCAGAGCCATAGAAAGTTTCTCCCTGTATCTCTAACCCTTAGAACAGTGCCTGGGACTTCGTGG